>NC_053204.1:6692844-6996724 GCF_905163445.1 Pararge aegeria | reverse complement strand
TCCCTACTAATCCCTACTATAGTCGTAAAAATGTAATAGGCCCGTTTTGACATTTGTCATCGCGACGTAACTAGTTATGGAACCATAAGACTCTGTACTCGATACTCACGATAAATCAATTCAAGTTTGTATCAGTACTTGATTGATATTATTATGTATTGTAAAGTGTTCGTTCGTTCAAAGTATTCCTTTAACTTCACAACCAATACGCGTGACTGGCTGTTGATTATACGTCCACTTTTCAACATGTTGAAACAGAGTTAGTACTATATAACAACAAACACAAAAATCGAGTCAAATCACTATGTTTAAATTAATGTCCAAAATAGAAGAGCCATAGTTAACGTAATAGTAAACAATATATATCAAACTTAAACGAGCGCACAGTCAACTTTACAAGATGAGGAACGAAAAACTGCGCAGTGCTCGTGGGGACGCTTCAGTCATGTGCCGCTTGGTCAGATACATCAACTCAGACTCATTATTTAGAACCCATTTTGAGAACCAAGCTCATTCTTTGATGTAAAGATAACTACACAATATTTAATTTCGATATTCAGTAAAAAAATGGTTACAACTCTAGTATGAAAAAAAAAAAAAGACTGAGAACGTAACTGTTTTCGGAACGTTTCGCAACAATTATAAATTGCATGCTACTATGAAGTAAACGCAAAAAGAATACTCGCGATATATTCTTTCATATTATTTAACGTCCCAAAAAAATTTACGTATTTTTTAAAACACTGTATGTAATTGATTTTTATTTTTTTGTTTCTTTCAGTTTCGTTCCAAGTTACATTCTATGGTCTTGCACAAATGTCAAAACGGGCCTATTACATTTTTCCGACTATAATATAAATGTGAATGTAAGTTTGTTTGTTACGCTTTCACGCGAAAAATACTGAACCGATCTTCACGAAACTTTTTATACATATTTTTGGAGGGAGTTATTAGAAATAATATAGTATACTTTACATTGAAAAAAAAAATTACGTAAGATAAAAAAACGTTTGTGAATAAATCTCAAAATCTCATATATGACTATAGGTGTAGACTATGTAGCGATATGCTGCCTCCCAAAATTACGCGGGCGAAGCCGCAGGGCCCATATAGTATTTATATATTGGTCTTATTTATAATATCCTATAATATCTTCTCTCTGTCCTAATATCTCTCGGTTTTTTTTTTCCCTTTTCGCCTTTGGTTGCCTTGAAGAAATCCCTATGTAGTCTAGTAGTTAGAACTGTGTCGCATTTCTTTTGGGGCGACCGTGTTCGAACCCCGGCAAGCAACGTAGAATAAATCGGGAGGAAAAGATCGCAAAGAATCCTGCATGCCTAGGAGTGCCCACAATGTTCTCAAAGGCGCGGGAAGTTTAACAATCTACAATTGACACCGTGTGGTGGACTACGGCCTAAACCCCTCTACACTGTGATCACACCAGCGGCCTAGCGGGCTGGTAATGGATTGATAATGATGCATCTAGCATTTATTCTTTTTAATTTTTTTTTAAATTCTTAACAATGCTTAAAAATAAAATAAAAAACAATATTAAAAATTTATAAAAAAAAAACATCCACCCTCCGCTTGCGGGGCATTTGAATGCTTCAAGCAACCGGCGCGCGGTCAGCGCTCCAGAGTGAGGAACCTCCTCACAATACGCGCCGTTTCAAGGACTACTGCCTTCTGTATCCGACCCTAGATCCAACAACCAACGAAAGCTTCTTAAGATGTTGGTCGAAGTAATATATGATGTTATTATTACCCAAGTGTGGTTATGATATCAGCCGGCATAGTGATAATATATCGTTATTTCTTACCATACTCACTTGTCGACCTACCTGTCGCAGCGGCGAGCGCTGTGCTTTGAGGTCCCGAGTTCGATTCCCGGCAGGGAAGATTTGAGAATTTATTATTTCCGAATTTCTCTGGTCAGCTAGGAAGCTTCGGCCGTGGCCGAAGCTTCCCAGCTTACGCCGTGCCGTGGCCCTAACGACAAAGACGCGCCGTTAAACGATTTGTTGTTCCGGTGCGATGTCGCGTAGAAACCGATTAGGCGTATGACTACCATACTCCCTTACAGGTTAGCCCGCTACCATCTTAGACCGGATCATCACCAGGTGAGGCTGACATGTAGTGGACTAAAAAAAAATCTGGTCCAGTCCAGATCCAGCAATATTTTATAGTTTTGAGTGGACTTACAAAGTTCTATTAGAGATTTTGAGTTGTGACACTTTTTTAATAAAAATTATATGCAGGAAAACGACCTAACTTTAAGGTATTTTAGATCCAATTGGGTGAGGAGCTCCTGGCCGCAGGAGACCTTGAAGCAGGAGTTGAGCACCTCGGACAGGCGGTCGCTGTGTGCGGACAGACGCAGCAACTGTTGAGTGTATGTATTATTTTATACCATCATTTTTACCTTCTACCATTTGACTTAGAAACTCCAACATCCTTATATTTTACAGAATTTGCAATTTACTTGAATTACTTTTACAATCTGCAAAAAAAAAAAAGGTCTCATTACTTTGAATATTGATTTATGATTATTTGTTCCGGTCTGTCAACAAAGTTTTTTTTCTAGTCAAATTGAATTTTTCCATTTTATATAATACTAGCGTACCCAGCCCGCTACGCCGGGCTAGATTTTGCTTTATTTTATTTAAACAATAAACTTAAATCATTAAATTTTTAATTTAAGTCTCATATTTATTTCTCTCCATATTCATTCTCTTCTATTCTCTTCTCGAGCGGGTGAAGATCATTATCTACACCCATGTACACCCAACAATTGAATATCATCATAGTAAATAAAAGCGGTATTTGACAGTTTGACAGTTGGAAAATAGGAGTGCTCCGATCGTCACCAAACTGTACAGGATTACTCGACAGGTCAATCCGGAGATTTCCTGAAAGTTTCATTGAAATCGGTCCAGCCGTTTTGGAGCCTATACGGAACATACCCACCCACTTTCTCTTTCTCTTTTATTTTATTCACATATGTTTGCCTAATCATATCCCAGCTACGAGGCCTAGAAGGATCGCATAGAATACATACAGAGGCGATTTGCATAATTCGATTCATTCATGAATACAACATTAATACATATTAGATGCTTTGCTTTTGAAAAAAACAAAAAAAAAAAACTCTTAAATTGTTTTCGATTGTAAAGCAAGTTGTCGAGGGAAATAAGTTTCAAACTAACATTGGTAACATCTGTGCATCAGGTGCTCCAACAAACGATGCCGGCTCCAATCTTCCACCTTCTGCTGAAGAAGCTCCCGGAAGTGTCGGAGCGCCTGCGCGCTAACATGCGCGCAAATGGCGGCAGCGCACTCCAGGAAGAAGACGTCGAATAAACGTTCTGTCGTATCTCTTGGACTATTATTTTGGTTAGGATTCGAGCACGCTGCGATATAACGTATTTATCACCAGCTCTTGCATTCTACTTCGGCCATGAACTACTCAATAGGAAAAATGCATGTTCTGATACATTGCAATGCCAAAAAGGTAAATTGAAAGTATTAAAAAAAAAAGTTTTTAAATTGCCAACCGAAACGGGCACTATAAACACCCCGCCATTTTGGCGCACTTTGGCGACTTTATAGCACACACAACAAATAGCAAAGTGGAGAACTTTGACACTTAATAAAAACGCAACATTTCACGCATAATTATACGTGCCAATATTTAATACCTTGCCAATATTTCATTCAGTGTCAAAATGTCATGATACCTCTGCCATGAAGGTTCACGTTTCAATGTTTTAATTTGGAATAGGAAGTATAGGAATACACACATAACTCTGGTTTATCGATCTGTCTCGCTCGCACTCATTAGCGCTTATGGAGCGTGTTTAACATTGATGAGCGAGAGAGTTATGTTAGGAGAGCACACATAATCCCGGTTTTATTATCTGTCTGCTCTCTGTAAAGAAGCAAAAGTCACAATTTAAATCTTCTGTCGCAGCGTGCTTCGAGAGAGTTTACCTTTGCAGTTTTATAACGTAAAAACTTTTACGAATGACAAGGCAGTGTGATCTTTGCCCTTAGCATTTTTCTTACAATATCGCAAAGGAATTTTCCTGCGTAATATCACTTGTTCGCCATAGGTACCCTAATATTTTTTTCTTTGCTTGCTTAGCTAAGTCGTCAAATTTTTGAAGAGCTTAGAAAGGAAATTATCAAAAAGTGCGATTGTAACATGTCGCTGTTTTGCTTTAATAGTGGCACTAGTAAAATAGTAATACTTAACGGCATTCAGTTAAGCTTTAACTAAATAAAAAAAAAAAAAAAATTAAAAACATCCATTAAACTTTTTTTTTTAGCCGTGTCACTATTGAAGAATAGCAGCGATATACATTCTCCTATTTATTTAAAACATCTTGATCCTTGTACTTTACTAGATGTATCCAAATTGACTGACTATGATAAGTGCAATAATATTTTGCTAAGAATTTTAGCTGAATAGAGATAAATTATAACTTCCATAATAAAAAGTACCTAACTGTTAATTTATTTATTGATTAGGTTCGTAAAGCTTTTTACTTAAATTTAATACAGTTGAAATAAAGGTAATTTATAAAAATTAGTTAATGTAGTCCGTGAATCAACTAGATATTTCGTTGATATGAAAACTCCTGCCCCTCTTTCTATCCTCAGTTTTTAGGGCAATGAGTAGAAATCTAAATGCCGTAAGGTTTTGTGAAACGCTACTTCACGTGAAAAGCTACATTTTACAGCCGGTTGAATCTATTGAACGAAACTAATATATCTAGAAATAGTGCTGTCTTTTTCCATATAAAATTTTTCGAAAAGGATGTGGCACTATTTTAAGAAATTCTTAGTTCTGTTAAGGAGAATTTTATTATAAATATCAAATTATCGCACATTACTAAAAAATCCTAACCTTTTTCATCTTAATGGATATATCTATACTGGACCGCCGGTATAGATGAAAAAACTTCCCTGATATATATTTTGTAAGCGTGCGAGAAAGATTTAACTTTTAGTAGTATAGATATTTGACGCACATAAAATAGTTAGGTACCTGGTAATTAAGAGAGGTAAATTTAATTGAATGAATAACAACAATATTAATTATGTAGATGTTTGTTTTGTTAGTAGTTGTTGTAGATTTTTTTTTTTGTATTCGGTTATTCATATCCTTGAGTATGTTTGAGTTTTGATTGAGATTTTGTTGCGTAATAAACGTATTGTACAAATGTTATTGTTTTATTTTAAATTTTCCTTAGGAGCATAACACGCATGCGCTTTTGTACCTAATTTGCAATTATTTTTGGTGATTTCAAGGAGTCTTCGAGTTCAGTAGGTAACATATTTGTAAATTATTTTTAACTCTCTCTTCTCTCAAAGTAGTTCTTTAGGCTATGTAATAAGGACTAAAATTCAATTTTATGCCTTTGTGTATGAAATGTATAGTTATAATTGACTTTCCGGCTCGAGATTGTAGTCTTATTGATCGAAAGGCATAACCTAAAAGATGTTTGATGCAAGGAGTAAGTATCTTATAAAAACTGTTTTTCTTACTTTTTCCAGTTCATAAACACGTTTTCGTCCATTTCTTGTTAATCTTTATTGTAAGCGGTGATAGCCCAGTGGGTGGCTCAACTTCACTTTCGGGGGCCGAGTTCGAATCACAGCACGCACCTCTAAATTTTGTGATATAATAGGTATCACTTGCTTCAACGGTGAAGGTAAACATCATGAGGAAACTTGCATGCTTGAAAGTTCTCCATAATGATCTTAAAGGTGTTTGGAGTCCACCAATCCGCACTGGGCCAGTGTGGTGGACTACGGCCTTAACCCCTTCACACTGGGGAAACCCGTGCCCTGTAGTGATGTAATGATGATAATTCATATATTCCTTGAAGTTTCAAATAATGTGATATGTGCAGCGTCCAAATAAACTCATGTGAGTTTCAGGATGCGAAGAATACTAATTTTAGTAGTTTGTGTATTAAAAAAAATATATATATATCCAATTTTTTTACCGCGTCACTCATTTCGGTTTCGTACGTTGAAGCCGAAAGTAGCCACGCTATGTGACCCTTTATCAGTTGACCTTAATTGCGTTATCGGATATAAGTACTTATAAGATAAAGTGCCAAGACTGTCTCATATCAGCATTTTTCTTCTTTCGGGACACATTATACAGAAATGGTGATCGATCGATAAGGAAATATAAAATTCTACCGATTTTAGAAATAAGCTTTATACGAATTAGAAGTTATTCTTAATCTGCCGACTTCGTGCATAAATTACCAATTTGGGGTACAAATCTACCGATTCGAGACTGATAAGAACGACCCTCCTTTAATTTAGAAAGATTTATAGACGTGTGTAGAGTACAACGTGAAAGTTTATCCTATGCCTGCAAACTATGACAATTTATACCTGAACTCTAGTACGGATTAGACATTTTTTTTATATAAATAAAAGACAAAAACCCATGTCATTAAACAAATTTATTTAAAACAATACAATATAACCCATTTACAACAAAAATACAACGCAATAAGTACCACTATGATTATAGAAATAATATCCCTGAACTATGCACCTTAGAAATAAAAAACAATAAGTAAAAATAGTAGGTATGAGCAAGTAATATCTACTCGTACCTACCTTACAAAGTTGGTTCTATTAACAAAATAAACAGAGACTAATGGAAAAAGTTAGACGTTTGCCGAGCGCCTTTTTTGTTGTGTTCATTTTTTAGTGAGTTTTTAAATAGTTTTGAACAAAGTTATTTGCTAACGGTCAAAAGTTACTGAAAACGGCAGATGTCTGAAAAGGTAACGAATACGGCCAATGACAGTGCAAAGTTAAGTTGATAAACTATATCCCATCAAAGAATTATATCGCTTTGCTTTCGTATCGTATAAAGATGCGAAACAGTTCGTAATCGAGATAAGTATAACTTGATGAACGTGTAACCGACAAAAGTTACACGTGATTTTCGGAGATTTTATAAATCAAAAGTAGGAAATTAGTTCGATTTCGCTCGATCGATTATTTATATATTATTATGATTTAGATTAGTCCGTTGCTTTATTAAAAAGTTTATAGGTATGCGTTTATAAGCAAGGTCAGGGGTTTACATCTATCTTTTTCCCTTAGTCCGTGACAAAAACAAAACAAACAATTTCATAGTAAGTACCTAATATTCGAATCAATGGCAGTAGAAAAAATACATGATTAAAAATGGCGAATATACTTAATAAATAATTTTGTCTTATTTACACGCATAATGTGTTTCAAAATTCTCACCTGTACAAACAACCATTTTAAATTTTTCGGCTCATAATGTCGTTGTGTAATTCAAGCGTGATTATTTTCTTTACAGTTCTTAACAATTTTAAACCATTCATTACAAATTACATATACCTATCAGAATTGAGCTAAACAGTAAAAACTAACTTATCAGTCTATGTCATTTAAATTTACTAATGTTAGTCTCACGGTGAATCCGAATTCAGATTGCATAGTATATTTGGAAAATAAAGATGAGGTGCCTTTTTAGCAATTGTTGATTTATTATTTTAAAGAATTTTCAATGAGTACACAATCAAGCTGTAGTTATAAACTACCGGTTGGCAACCTGTTTTATGTAACGAAATGCCTCAAAATATGAAGCGTCCTGGAAATTTCACTCTTCATTCTTATACAAAAAAAATTTAAATCGCTGCCTAACAGCAACAAAACACAAAGCAATTAGTTGTATTTTGCAGTTTAATTGTTTTACTTCAATATTGCTTTGAAACGCTGCCTTTTTCTGTAATTAATTACAAATTACATAACTTTATATTTATTCTATATAACTTTAAATCACAGATTAAAGATCTGCGATTTAAAGTATATATTCAAACCTAGGTTTAGAATATCAACGTGATTAAAACCTGCGCCATTTTTTATTTTATATACTGCTTTGTATACTTGATAATAATAACATATAAATACTCGTCAAGAACTCTTTACAATAGAGCTCCTTATAAGATCTTGGGTTACTTTCATAACTTCTAATGCACCTTTAGATATCAGCTCATTGGCAAGATCAGTACCTAAGTTATCACATTTGATTATAGCATCTATTGGAATATTCGGATTTTCTGACAGACCACAGAAAATTCTAGACTTGTTTAATTCCAAATCCTTCGAGTCTTTATATTTTTTAACGCTTTTATCGACTTCGTCAAGGTTATCAATATTTTGGTCAGAATCAATTTCGTTTGTTTCGTCGCCAACTTTGATTTTTTTGTTGCTACCCTCCTCCGTTGGGCTGAGTTTGTGTTTGTGCGTTTGTTTTATTTGAGCAAATGTTTGTGCCATGGTGTGCTCGACTTTGGTGAGTCCGTCAAGACTCCAGACTCCGCCTGTGATCGCAAGTTGGAAGTTTGTGTCAAGAGATGTCAGTTTCGTCGATACGCCCACTGGTGCACTGCATCCACCACCTGTCGTACAATATATATTTTTTTTAAATTGAAATAGCGCAATAATATTTAATTTATGTTTTGTCACATATAACCTTCAAGATTTAGGATAACTTGGCCATTATTTTTCCCACCTAATATTTTCATAAAGCTATATCATCATCATATCAATCCATACCGTGCCCACTAAAGGGCACGGGTCATATAGAGAAGGGGTTAAGGCCCTAGACCACCACCCTGGCTCAGTGGGGATTGGTGTACACATCCCACTATTTTTTTCAAAAAGCTTCGATCGGCCAATATTCTGGCAACATCTTTAATATCACTACGTTGGGTATCACCCAACTTTGCGTTTCAAGGTAACTTGGTAAAATCAATTTATTTGTTACATATCTTATGTCTTAAGAAGTTAGCGTTCGGCCAATCTAATATGTGTAAAGTATGATCATCACCTTGAAAGTAACCAACACTTTTGAGAGTTAACGTAACTTGGCCAACATTTGTCAATTAATTTATCTTATCCAAAGTCTCAGGAAAACTTCGTTCAACTTATATTCTGTAATACGTCTCGGGATGGTTGAAAAGAACTAACATGACCAAAATGTTTTGGTTGTTACCTACATTCCACACTTAACGTAACTTGGCAATTGCTTGTTGATTAATTTATCATACCTTCAGAGTCTTAAAAAAAACTTGGTTCAGCCAATATTCTGCAATAAGTCCCGTGATGGTTGAATATAATTTACTGGGCCCAATATTTTTTTGTCATCGCACACATTAGAGAGTCAATGTAACTTGACGGCCGTTTGGCGCAGTTTGCAGCGACCCTGCTTTCTGAGCCCAAGGCCGTGGGTTCGATTCCCACTACTGGAAAATGTTTGTGTTATCCGAATGAATGTTATACAGTGTCTGTGTGTTTATACGTATTTTATAAGTGTTTATGTATATTATTCATAAAAAAATATTCATCAGTCATCTTTGTACCCACAGCACAAGCTACGCTTACTTTGGGGCTAGGTGGCTATGTGTGTATTGTGTTGGTATATTTATTTATTTATTTAACTTGAAAATTGTTTCTCAATTAATTTATCTTACCTAGAGTCTTAAGAAAACTTCGTTCAGCCAATATCCTGCAATAAGTCTCGGGGTGGTTGAATGGCGCCAACATGTCCAATATTTGTTGGTTATCCGATCGACATTCCACCGCCAAAGCACCTTGGCCCACCGCATACATCATCTCTGAACATGACAGTATCTGAAAATCAAGAACTATTTTGGCTTTTTCGACCTTTTTAGCTGTTATGTTATAAGGTCAGCCGTCAGGAGAAATTTGGGAAATTTAATGATTACTAAATTGTGTCTCGTCTGGCGTTTTATTATCCTACTGACAAGGACGTACGGTCAAGCGATTTACCATTCCGGTACGGTGCTGCGTAGATACCCAGAGGGTATCATCATCATACCAACCCATTAACGGCCCCCTACAGAACACGGTTCTCCTCTCTGAATGAGTAGGGTTTTGGCCGTAGTCCACCACGCTGGCCAATTGCGGATTGGTAGACGCCGTTGAGAACGTTATGGAAAACTCTCAGGCAAGCAGGTTTCCTAACGATGTTTTCCTTTGTTTAAACGAAGTGATATTGAGATTACTTTAATTAAAAACGCACATATTTCCGAAAAGTCAGTAGTGCGTGCTGGGGCTCGAACTCTGTCTCCTATATATTCTCTCTCCTTCTCCGCTATAGTTAATAGTTAATTACATACAAACATTCCTCTTGAATCACTCTACCAATTGCTGATAACTGCATTAAAATTCTTCGCGTCGTTTAAAAGATCTAAGCGTGCGAACGGCGGGAGCTACTTTGTTTAATACTATGCAAAGATTACCTTAGAAATCCGATCACCCCAACCCATCCTCTGTAAGCCAGCAGTGGCGAGTAACAAAGCGGAATATTCCTTCGTGGGTGAATCCAATTTCCGCAATCTAGTGTTGAGGTTACCGCGTACATCGACTATCGATAGATGCGGGAACGACCCTCGCAGTTGCGCTGTTCGACGCAGCGACGATGTACCTTGGGACAGGACATCAAAATCAAACCATATTCGACGACCGACTGGCGCAGTGAGCAGCCGACCCTGCTTTCTGAGTCCCAGGCCGTGGGTTAGAATACCGCAACAGACTGGTAGAGTCACTACACACGGACAGACTTGACGTTTCAAAAGTGCTTATGTTAGGCCCACTTGAAATAAATGACTTTTGACAACTGGTAAATGTTTGTGTGATGAACATAAATGTTTTTAACTGTCTGGATGTTTATCTGTATATTGTAAGTATTTGTGTATATTATTCATAAAAATATTCATCAGTCATCTTAGTACCCATAACACAAGCTACGCTTACTTTGGGGCTAGATGGCAATGTGTGTATTGTCGTAGTATATTTATTTATATGTGAATTGACTATATAGTGATCAAACTGTTTTTCTCTTAACACACTTAAAACCTTGTAACTGCCATCACAAGGTTTTGGTAGTTTAAGAAGTTATTTTTGTATGTATATAATCAAATATATAGTTTGCTAAGAGTAGTGTAGGAACGTGTCTCCGCTCAACGAGACTGGCTTAGACGCTAGTTCACAACAAAATAAAATATCCGGATTGGTAGACTTTACACCCCATTGAAAACAAATTCAAATTCAAAAATATTTTATAAATGTAGACCTTATTACAGGCACTTATGAAACGTTCATACATTTAACACGTTACACTAATGTTATTGATGGTGATACATGCATTCGTTAACTTAAAACTAAAGCTAGGAGGCTTCCAAACGCGCCCAGGTCTAAGAAGAGCCCCCAAAAAACTTAGCCAGGTTTTTTTTGTTATCACCATCTCACAGTCTAGTTAATGTTGAGCAATGAAGTAAGCAGAACTCTCAGGCATACAGGTTTCCTCACGATGTTTCGCTTTACTGCTACAGTAAGTGATATTTATTTATTTATAAACTCTTTAATGAAAAAATAAATTCACAGAATTAAGAACAGACAGAAACCGTGTACACGACTAATATTGAAAGCCCCAGAAAGCACTCCACTTTAGTAGTGTTTCTCGAACAGACGATCAGTTACTTCATACCATTGAGCAATGGAGAGTAATTATTTACATTTAAATAATTACTGCCATAAAATAAAATGGAAAAAAGTTTGCGAGCCAGCACCATCCGCGGGTGTGAAGATAGACGTGTGTGGCGCGGACACAATGCACATGCAATCATGGCTGAATGAGGGTTCTGTATTTTTTTTATTCTGTAGTAATTTGATTTATTTTATTTATTTACGAAGCACACTAACAATAATACATGCTCGTATATACCATATACAGTAATAAAGTAGTAAAATATTTTACACCTTCACTTTTATGTACAACGTTAACAAGTTACCATGACATTCACAAAAACAAAAATAATAAAATGATACGTAAGCAAAAAGAATCAAAAAGTGGTTGTTTTATAATAAGAGAGTCATTGAGGGATAAATTTAAAGAAGTTAAAATAGCAACGGTGCATAATCGGTACATATTTAAAAATATAATTTATGTCCATAAAAATATAGCAAAATTTAAAAAGAAAATGGACTGTAACAATATAAATTTTTAAAGCAAAAATAAACTCGTTGTGCAGTTTTCTACGCTAAATAATATTGTTAATTAATTCAAGGGCCATTGTATATTGTTTAATAATAAATTACGGAATGAAATCTTTGAGATATCTCGGAATAAGTTCAAAGTGTATACAAAACGTAATCTTACAGAAAAATTCTATTATAATGTTAAGGATTACTTAAACGATAAAAAAGCTTGGGTGTGTATTGCTCTAACTTCATAGCTTAATAGGAATTAACTGTGAGATGGTAATAACAAAAAAAAATACCCGACTAATACCCGACGGCGCATTTGGAACCCTCTCGTAGCTTTAGGTTTAAGTTACAGAACGAAATAATCACCATCCCCTTACAATTATGTAAACATATATTATGTACGAACGCTTCATAAGTGCCTGTGATAGGTATACATGAATAAAGAAAATTTGAATTTGAATTTAAATTTAATTATAGGTTACATTTAGAAACTTATGACGTGATAACACTGCATCGTGTCGCGGCCATTGCCGCTAGCAATGCTACGAGTAGCGTAAACTCTAGCAATGCTAGGAGTAGCGTAAACTCTAGCAATGCTAGGAGTAGCGTAAACTCTAGCAATGCTACGAGTAGCGTAAACTCTAGCAATGCTACGAGTAGCGTCAACTCTAGCTATGCTACGAGTATCGTCAACTCTAGCAATGCTACGAGTAGCATAAACTACAAACGATATACAGGCTGTTGCATTTTCTTGTTCAAATTTCATGTATAATTTTTATGTTTTTGTTTATATTTAAATTCTTAAAAGACAGTTTATTTTGAAAAGTAAGAGATGCGTTTTGGGGATCTAACTCCAAGTCTTAACCGTTATCACCGCTTATTAGTAGAAAAAGGATAGCACTACTAATTCAATCTAAATGGATGCGATACTGGAGTAAACCGGTTTAAACCTCTAAATTTAGCGACATCGAATAAGCTTAGCTTCTCTATTTAACTGAAATAAAAGAAAACCTTAACTTAAATAATTCCGATAACAGGGTTATTCCAAAACTGGTTCGAAAGTAACATTTTCCAAGGTAAGGAAGTATCTATTATAAGGATGTAAACTCACCGATTACCGCACCGGTGGGTAGAGATGCCAAACTGCTCTCCTTTACATCTTCACGTAATACTAAAGCATCGCGAGGATCCTCTCTGTGAAAAATCATAATCCTCAGTCTATTTTCCACACCCGAGCATAGCCGCTCACTCTGACAGAGAATGGGATTTACAGCTTATACCCACCAAGCCGCTGAAATGCGGATTGGTGGGCTTTTATAAATTATAAAACTAGGTGCTGCCTGCGTTGTTCGTCCGCTTTTATAACGGCTTTTACAAATCCCGTGGGAAGCGTTCGTTTTTCTGGGATAAAGTGAAGTAGGAAAAGTAGCCTGTGTTACACGCAGGCATTTAAACTAACTTAATGCCGAAAATCAATGACTGTTGCTTAGTAAGGCGTGAAGGAAGGACAAACAAACAAATGAACAAACACACTCGCATTTATTATATTTTATTAGCTGCTGCCCGCGACTTCGTCTGGTGGACTTTAGAATTGGGTCTAAAGCTTTGATCGTTAACAATTTAACAATTTTAAATCTGCCCACGGAAACTATTTGAGAGATCTCTTTAGAAAGTAAATTGCGTTTTCATAGCATAGGTGACATGCATACCAAATTTCAAAGCTTTCTGCCCGTTGCTTAGCTTGTAAACAATATTAAACTTTCCCTCGGGAACTACCTAAGGAATAGGGATCAAAAGTAGCCTATGTTCTTTTCCATGTCAAAGGCTACATGCATGCCAAATTCCAACCAAATCAGTTCAGCCGTTTTTTGCGTCATTGAATAACAAACATCCACACTTTCACATTTATAATATAAATAGATATATACTACGACAATACACACATCGCCACCTAGCCCCAAAGTAAGCGTAGCTTGTGTTTGGGGTACTAAGATAATTGATGAATAGTTTTATGAATAATACACATAAGTACCTACTTATAACATACACATAAACACCCAGAAACTGAAGAACATTAATGTTCATCACACATACTTTTTCCAATTGTGAGAATCGAACCCACGGCCTTTGACTCAGAAAGCAGCGTCGCTTCCCACTGCGACAATCGGGCACTTACTATCTAACTTTGAATAAAAATACAAAAGTTAAAAGCTAATGAAATCGTGTGAATTACTATTAATTACACAAAGCTGAAGAGTTTGTTTGTTTACTTGATGCGATGATCTCAGCAACTACTTGTCGACTTGTTTCAGTGTAGGACCCATTTATCGGGGAAGGATATAGACTTTATATCATAACGTTAATGCCCTATTGGCATTGAGCATAGCAACAATGACGAATTTTTCAAAATCGGGGTTTTTTTCCATTTTGAGAGCTTCGCGCTGCGTTAACGGTTAAAGTTTCGATAAAATCATGTATGACAAAGTTTTTCCCCTTTCAAAGTTCTAAAAAAAAAGTCCACGACAGTATATATGTATATCTTTCTTTACAGGTTGACTTATTACCGACTAAATTACCTTTCGAAAACAGCACCAATCGCAAGTCCATCAGGCAGCGACGTCGGCAGGTCTTTAAGGGAATGTACTACAAAATCTACGGTATCGTTTCTTAAAGCATCCTCCAGATCTTTCGTGAACAAAGATTTCTCTCCTATCTTCGGAAGGGAAATATCTAGGATCCTGTCACCCAGTGTTGTCATGGTTACTGAAAACAAAATTCAATAAGTTCACTATAGTCGGAAAAATGTAATAGGCCCGTTTTGACATTTGTGCAAGACCATAGAATGTAACTTGGAACGAAACTGAAAGAAACAAAAAAATAAAAATCAATTACATACAGTGTTTTAAAAAATACGTAATTTTTTTTGGGACGTTAAATAATACGAAAGAATATATCGCGAGTATTCTTTTTGCGCTTACTTCATAGTAGCATGCAATTAATTTATAATTGTTGCGAAACGTTCCGAAAACAGTTACGCTCTCAGTCTTTTTTTTTTTATACTAGAGCTGTAACCATTTTTTTACTGAATACCGAAATTAAATATTGTGTAGTTATTTTTACTGCAAAGAATGAGCTTGGTTCTCAAAATGGGTTCTAAATAATGAGTCTGAGATGATGTATCTGACCAAGCGGCACATGACTGAAGCGTCCCCGCGCGCACTGCGCAGTTTTTCGTTCCTCATCTTGTAAAGTTTACTGTGCGCTCGTTTAAGTTTGATATATATTGTTTACTATTACGTTAACTATGGCTCTTCTATTTTGGACATTAATTTAAACATAGTGATTTGACTCGATTTTTGTGTTTGTTGTTATATAGTACTAACTCTGTTTCAACATGTTGAAAAGTGGACGTATAATCAACAGCCAGTCACGCGTATTGGTTGTGAAGTTAAAGGAATACTTTGAACAAACGAACACTTTACAATACATAATAATATCAATCAAGTACTGATACAAACTTGAATTGATTTATCGTGAGTATCGAGTACAGAGTCTTGTGGTTCCATAACTAGTTACGTCGCGATGACAAATGTAACGGGCCTATTACATTTTTACGACTATAGTTCACACGAAATAATGTTTACTTTACATTGATACATTTCTAATTCCAAATTCATTTATTTCAGGTAGGCCCAGTAATTTTGTTTTTTTTTCACTTGATTTAATATACTATATACTACGTTTACTACTACTACGATTTTATATAATAGGCAAACAATTTTTTCAAGGCACTTTTGAAACAGCAATTCAGTCTCTCTGTGACTCTACTACCTGTTTTGGCACAAGAAAAGCCATAAATCAAAAGAAGAAGACTCTACTACCAGTTGGGAAGGCAGATTCTACCAAGAAGAGTCACAAGAAACTCAGCAGATTGGTTTAGGATTTTATAATATTTGTATCTTTTGCGTGTTTATGCCTAAATGGTACCTTTTTGTTATTCATTTTCTTTATAATAATAAGCTATCAAGAATCTGGAAATTGGAAATTTAAAATGTAACAGTTAACTTTCTCTCTAAAAATAATCAAAAAATCTTACCTATCGTAAATTCCTTGTCGGGATAAAATTTCTTTAAGCTATCAATAACGAAATTCGTCTGAATGAGCGCCAGCTAAAAAATATTTAGAATGAGCAAGCAGAGAACTGACAAACATTCATATATTATTTATAGCTATAATAAGTAACTTCGCTTTATAAAAATAAAAAATAAACTTTGCTTTAACCTGGAGTTAATCAGTAGATACAAAAGGCAGATGACATTGAAATGAGAAAGTAGACATTTTAAAGTTAATGTCTATTAACTCCTGTTACCTCAACATAACAATTTAAATCTTTTGATGACAAATATCATCTCAGAATGAATTGAATAAGGTTGAGTGAAAACATTCAGTAAATCACACAAAATTGGGATCAAGTATCTTACATTATTGACAGTGTCTGTTATTATAGCAAAAATGTGTTAATATTTAAATTTATGCAGATATTTTTTCTTACTTTCTTAGGTTCCAACAACACACACTATGAGCATATTTAGTCTTCGTAAGTTATGGTGAATTAAAAATGCTTTCATATAACTTTATGTAATTTTAAGCCCACCAATCCACACTCATACAAGGTCGCAGGATTATTAATAAGGTTACAGGTACTATAATAAGGTTGAGTGATTAAGATTTTATATAAAATGTTGAAGTAGGAAATTAATTATAATGTTGCCGACCTCCCTGATGCAGTGATTGCAGGTCATTTTAAGTGTTGTCTCGGGTTCGATCATGGGGGTAATTTCGAAATTTTTAATTCCAATTTTGCTCTGTTCTTGTGGCAGCCTGTGGCTAGTTACCACCCTAGACAAAGGCGTGCCGCCAAGCAATTAAGCGTTCAGGTACGATGCCGCACAGAAACGTTGTAGTGAAAAAAAATAAATTGTAAAGGTACTATTTCTTGAACGCGTATCTGTACTTATTTGATATTTCAAACTAGTTTAATTGGCAAAAACAATTAAGTTTTACATTCGATTTATATGCATAAATATACTGACCTCGCTCTTCCTCGAACCAACACGAATAACATGTTTTCTTTCACTATCCATTTCTCGGTAATTTATACAATAATAAAAAATTAAAAACAAATTTTATAGGTTATAACATAAAGTTTTAAATTAACTTTGTTAGGTGCCACGAATTACACATTTATTATTATTTTTGCAAAGATAACTATACTTGTCACCAACACTGTAGTGGACAAGTAATAAAAGTAATTACCTAAGCCTAAATTATTTTTTTAAGTTATCGTAATCATTTGACGATAAACTCTCGATAAGAAATTTAGTGTCAACTGTCAATATTCATGTAGTGAAGCGAAATGTTGTCGTCAAGCGCTCGATGTCAAGTGGAATATCGATATTCTAGCATCGATATCTATATAATAACGAAAAAATATTTATGAATGTCTATTACACTATAATTTTTATAAAATAAGAAAACAAACTTGTAGAACTTAATAACTGGACTATGGGTGCAAAGTCTGTAATCACTGGCTAAGTTAAGCTCAAAAAACGCCTTTGATAGAGATTACTCTTAGGTGTGCAAGTTTACAGAAAAATTTTGACTTTATAGTATTTCAGTCAGGCATTGAAAATTGTGGTGGATTTTTGTCCAACAACTAATCATATAGTCTTACAAACAGCAAAAGCACAATTACCAAAAGTAGCTGAGTAATGACTGGGTAATCCGAGTAATAGACTGAAATGGGAATCACGATGGGAAGAAGATGGGAAGAATGTTGAGTATTTATTTGGAAGGACAAATAAGAGAAAGACCAAAGAAGTGTTGGATGAATTGTGTGGAGAGGATATGTGCGTTGTGAGAAGTGGGTAGCTTTTTTGCAATACAAGTAAAACGTTGTCAAGGCGTATAATTATTTTTCATACCTGTTCGATTTTAAATAGATATCAATTCGATTATGGTATCGATCATCGCTACTCGACATTGAGTATACACGACAGTTTGACAGTTGATGACATTAGATCTATGCCGTAAAGTAATGTTACCATTTTTTAAATTGTCATAGTCTAGCCAGCATGCCTGACATAATAAAAATGATCAAAAACAAATTATTTATTTTTAGGCGATAAATGTGCTGTAATTATTCGCTATGGCAGAACGTTAGTAAAATAAAAATCAGAATTATAGGATTTGCGACTCTAAGCCTAGAGATATAGGCCCATTTTACTTAAACGGTTTGATATGCGATAGACTCCTCGCATCTTGTAATATATGTATACGTACGATTAATACCGTTTGCAAATGATTTTACAAACAGGGTATTAATCGTACGTTTACATATATTCTAAAGGGTAGTATTATTCTTCTAGTATTAGTTTTGAGTATGATAGTAGTAGATAGGAGGTACGTATTGAAGGAACGAATGAAATTCAATAAAATGGAATATTCATTAAACTAATTTATTTATCTCACAGGTGTTGTGGTTAGTTGGTAAACCGGTAGCCTTAGTACAAGACTTGCTAGTTCGCAATTGGGAATCCATCTTATCCGTATCGTTTCAAAGGTTAAATTTGCCTATAATTCCTTAGTTCGGACCTTTGACAGAATCTTTGTAAAACAAAAATAAGATGTA
Organism: Pararge aegeria; assembly: GCF_905163445.1. Lineage (NCBI taxonomy): Eukaryota > Metazoa > Arthropoda > Insecta > Lepidoptera > Nymphalidae > Pararge > Pararge aegeria. The sequence goes on along the minus strand of NC_053204.1, from coordinate 6,977,946 downwards.
CAGATGATGGATTTGACTCTAAAACGAGTGACATCAGGTAAATTTTTCTTTAACGACTCACTGTAGTTTGATATGCGAAAACAAATCCTAGATTGTGGAGGAGTAATAGGACAAGGCGCAAACATAGGAATTAATTTTATTGCAGTCTTTCAGAATAGTCTTAAGTTACGATCAAAAAGCATAAAGCTACTTCCTACTTCTCGTGAGAATGGAAAAATAAAAATTAAATAGTGGTTACAAGATAAATGTGTAAAAATAAAACCTATGCAAAATGAATAGTAAGAAAAACAACATGTTACAAACATATGATTTATTGATATTCACAAGTAATTGTTTTATCACCTTTAAATTACAACAGAAGTAAATCACAAAACGATTTGAAACTAATGGCAATTAACAATGATTTGATGTCCCAAGAAAAACAGTTGTTTGAATTTAACAAAAACAATAAAAAAAAAAATTATGTTTTAATGTAATGAAATGGTAATTATTTCATATTTTGGCGCTCTTTTTTGTAATGGGTGGGTTCTTAATGTCTGACCAAGTTCAAAAATAACCAACTTCATAGTAAATGATTGTGAATGCGGTTGTGTCAGCATAGATACAAAACTGCATTCTAAATAATTTGTTTGTGATTTTCTATAGATTATGCAAATAAAAACAAAGTGAAGTTTTTAGTGTTCCCAATATAAAAAATACACTTTAAAACAGATAACAGTTTTTTTGTTTCAATTTAAATGCAAGGATCTCATTATAACTTACTGCTACTTAGGTGCCTACTTAAATTGTAAATCATTTTGAACTCGTAACATTTCTAATAGTACTCCCAAACACCAGGTATAAAATGATGTTTGTATTGCTGAGAAAAAAACCTCATATTTTAACATGCTAATGCCCAATTTCATCATATATAAGGATATAAGGAAGTTTCTTTTTAAAAAATAACATGAATACATTTTTTTTTAAATATCATACTCATATTACAATACAAGTTTAAGTTACCGTTTTATCTGAACCTTCAATAAAACCGGTAAGTACAACTTTGTACAACAACGGTTCCCCTTAACTAGGGGCCTCTTGCGATCGTGAAAACAAAGTTTAGTTAGGGGTTGGTTTCTAGGACCTTTTAGGGTAGCAATCGTTTAACTATATGACTGTCCCTATAAAATACAGTTCTGAAATATTTATATGTATTTTAATTTTTTTGTTATATTGTGAACTTGTATGGGGAGGGGAAATGTTCGTATTTGGCATAAGAAACGCTAAATTGTTACAATGAAAAGGGTAGTAATATATTGAAAGCGGCTCACATTTTCTAATTCAAACATTCACACGCACACTTACGCGTAAATAAGAAGTCAAGTCAGTCCAATAATTCAGGGGTGTCAATTTTTAATTATGAATTTCTTTTATATATTACCTGGAATTATAAATTATGATTACTTCTCTCAATCGAGAATTACTGATATTTTTAGTTACTAAATAAATTACCCTTTAACAAAATTATAAGATAATAAGTTATTTAGGTTGCCATAGTAAAACAGGAAAATACTAGCAAGTGCATTGAAAGTATTTCTAGTTCTTAAAATTAATACATAGACAAACACTTTAGCTTTATAATCTGCTGCTTAGGAGCACTAAAAGTAAATGTACTAAGCTAAGTAAATAGCTAATGAATTCTAATGTGAGCTAACTTAGCTTTTCCTACGTTTACTACTTCTTAATCTTCTCCTGTTGACTGTCACAGTAGATTTTCTAGGTGTTTCTGAAATATCAAAGTAAATGTATAAATAATAATGCATACTACATACCAATATTTATAAAATTAGGACAGCCACAGGAGTACACAGTAACGGATGCCCCCAGAAAGATTAAAAGGCTAAAATGGCAGTGGACTGCCCATGTGGTCAGATACTCAAAAGAGATCATATCTTGGTACCCCAGAGATGGGAAGAGTAACGGAAGGCCCCAAAAAGAGTGGTGGATAACCTGCCAAAAGGATAGTGCAGAAAAGCCAGGGACAGAGCACACTAGAGAAATCTAGAGGCCTATGTCCAAGGACAGCCTGGAGGTGGAGCGCGCTTGCCTAGAAGATGCCTATTCACTCTTGATTTGAAGGTACTAATGTTGTAAGAACTGGGGAAAATGGAAGCTGGAAGAGCATTCCAGATCCTAGCAATGCGGATCAGAAACGAAGATGCGAAGCGCTTCGTACGCGTCCGCGGTATATCGACCACGTCCATGGTGTTAAAGTATATACAACGTGTAACCGATTTACGAAATAATGTGGAAGGATGCACAAGTATATTTCATAAGTAATCACCGGGTAAAAATATTAAATCAAAAGAAGGCTATTTATTTTTCCATACAAACGAATTAAAAACATTTTAAGTGTTTACTTATGACAACCCTATTGCAGATTAAAGTCCGACACGCGCTTAGTATCTACGCTACGCGACGCGTACCTAATTAAGTAACAGGAGCACTTGATTTAAATTTTGTATGTGATTTAAGGGCTGTATCTGATTTCTTTCAGTAAGAACTATGGCAGTAGTTTACTCAAACACTATTATGTTTTCAGTTTTACAGATAAGTCGCAGAGACAGTACATTATGTGCCTCTAAACCCTGTGAAGTAATATTTAGATTTTCATTTACATGGTGTATATTCATACATTATAGTTTACATTTGGTATTCATGCTATTACAGCAGTTACCCGTTTATTTTTCTTACATTCGAGGGCTTCTGGAAGAAATTTATTTTGAGAGAAGTTGTCCTCTTGCACATTCTGTAATTTTTATGTTAATTTTAATTTATGGTACTAAATAATTAATTAATTCGCTATCCAACTGAGATACCAAAAGGAAGTAGTCGGGCGATGCAAAACGCTATAATTTATGTATAAAAGATAGGTAACTATAACTTCTGATTAGTAAGAATTCGCGGGCTAGAGATTTGATCGTTATTTTTTCTTCGAGATAAATGTCTTTACTGTTCAAAAATGCCAACAGTTGTATGAAAATCTATATGTATCTTGGATCAGCAGCCAAAAATATATATAGCAAACAAACTACATGGTATATTATGTGTCGTGAAATTTAAAAATGGAATTATCTTCTACTCTGAATCATGGCAACCAAGGAGGTAACTTTTAATTTACATTTTGAAGTGGGTTGCAAATAGACAGCTGTTTATATACACTTTAACGCTCACCTACTTTTCTGCCTAGTGTCTTTTTGACTTAGTTTTAATTTCCGAGCATTATTTGAGAAAAGTAAAATACCACACTCATTAGGCATTGATGGACTAACCTACATAATTTACACCTCTGTCAATGCTTCTTTTGCAGGCAGCTGCACATTATGGCATTGGCATACTAGTAAAAATATTACTTACTTTTAGTTTTAGTTGTATTGTTAGGACTCTCTACAGTTTTAAGTTCAGTCTTCGGGGTACCCTTGCCCTTAGTTTTCCGATTACTCTTCCGAGGAGTCACCTGTACGGTATTTTCGATATTTTTCTCATCAATATCCTTAGTATTAGTAACCTTTCTCTTAGTAGATGTTGACCTGGGTTCGGAGTTGTTCGATTTATTCCTCATTGATCTTGTACATCGTACCGTGACTTCCTGCAAATAATAATAATAATAATTAATAGTATAGAACAGTAGAATACAGTACCCAAAGTACAAGATTTGCTCACTGGCAATCGCGGAGTTGTGTTAGAGTATTGTTAGCGAACAGAGTATCTGGAAACAATATTTTTGTAAACTGATACAGAAGCTAAAGAATTCGGGGGCAACAGCTAAAATAAAAGGGAATAAAATTACTTATCTTTAGGAGATTTAAAATAAGTCATAATACCGCATTTTAGATTTTCAAGCGTCATTTTCAGGCTTAAAAAAATCAATCCTTACAAAAAAAGAATCAGTTTATTATTACGACTATACTTAGATTTGGTTTTCTTTTGGTCGTATGAGTTTGGGAGATAACTAAAACGAATATTATGATGCGATAGGGAGGGCCTATGAGTGAGGTGTCCAAGTGGCCAATATAAAAACAAAAATGCGACCTTTAGTTAACAGGGGTGAAACCGCGGGGATCACTTATGCATTTATAAAAATTCAGATTCCATGTGTTACAAAACTCGAAAGTCGATAATGAATTTATACAGCTTAAATTAAAAATACCTGAGAGCTCCTACCTTGTAGTTCTTATCGTTATAACTAACAACTTTTGATCTATGACTTCTCATAATTCAGTATTAATTTATTTCATACAAAATATTAATAAATCATGTTATTTCTGTTAAGTGACATTACACTGTGAAACCCAATACATTTGATTCGATAACGTCGCGTAGTCTTATGAGTGACCGCATGGTAAAGTTGTGGTTCACGCGCCGTTGCTGATGCTACATTACAGATTAGAGTACAAGTAGAGTATCTATGTGAAATATTAAATACTAGATATGCCCTGCGGCTTCCCCCGCGTAAATTTCAGGACGCAGCGTACTGCTACATAGTCTACACCTATAGTAATACATGAGATTTTTGACCAAAATTTTTTTATCTTTCGCCTTAGTTACTTCTGATACCGTGATACAAGAATACGTGTACAAAGTTTCATGATGATCGGTTTAGTAGTTTTCGCGCGAAAGCGTAACAAACAAACTTACATTCACATTTATAATATTAGGAGGATTTCACCAACAATTGATTTAAAAAAAAGTCGTATAACAAAAATTGTTAGTTTAAACGTAATCAACTCCAGGCTGAGTGCTTTTGTTTTTTTTTATTTAACCCTGTATAAAAAGTCAATATCATTATTATCATCCTATCAGTATCCCAACACATGGCATAGGTCTTAATTGAATTGAATTCTACCTAATGGTGACTATTTCAGATGAATAAAAAAATATTTTGTTATTTATTAAAAACTTACCTTTACACATTGTTGTTTGATTTGCGACTCTAGTTTTTCCTTTGCCTCCCGCTTTTGTTTTATCAAATAATATGTCATCATCGCTGGAGTATATCCTTCTAGTTGAGGGTGTCCCTCATCAGTCTCTTTTGTGGTCTTACTATTTATTCTTTTATTTAAGTTGGCTATAACTTCTTTCATAGCGTAAGTAGGGTTTTTATCATGTAAGTACTCTTTTTGTAGTATCGGAGATTGTGTGTCAGAGTTTTCAGATGCATTCGAAAGTTTCCTTATTCTATACTTGCAATTAGAATCATCATCCTCTTCTTCATGCCCAGTTACAGGGTTACGCTCCTTGCGAATAATATCTTCAGGGTTTCGGGCTAAAATTTCTGCCCAAGTGAATTGTTTTGCCGAACCCATAAATTTGCCAAACTTCCCAATGCTATTTCTATGTCTTCTGACACCTTTGCGTTTAGGTACAGTTGTCTTCTTCTTAGACCTCAAGTTTTTCGGTGAAAGTTTCTTACCGAAAACGTCGTGGGGCATTAACGACTTTTTCAAACGGGCCACCAAGTCCGCATCTGATATAAAGAAGTTTCTGGAAGCGCACGGTTTGCGTATGCCTTCGCTTGATGTATTTAATGTCTGTTTTAAAAGTTCTAGTTTGAGATCATTTTCTAAGGAACATAAATTCTCTCTTTCGTATGCTTTCTTAATCCCATTACGGGCAATGAAATCTTGAGGAGTATTTTTCCTACCAAATCTTTTTGTGTAACACTTGCTTCGCATTGGAGACATTGGTGCTTCAGCAAAGTTGACGTTCAATTCTTTATCCAATACATAACCATTTTTCAATAGCTCACCCCTGAACAAACTCCTGCAATAGTCATAATCAGGTTTGTCAGTGAAATCAAGACTTTTTATGTACTGCAGATATTTTTCTAGGAACTGTGGATAGAATTCAGTTTTGAAACAGGTTTTGAGTAACAACTTAGTGTCATTCATAAAGTTCTTTTTTAAAATGTGGACAAGGTCTGGCTCAGCCAATACTTCAGATGTTTTCCAGGGTAAAGTCCCTGTGAGCCAATCCAAGAGATTGTATCCCAGAGTTTCAAGGTCTGAACGTCTTGAATGTGCTCCAACATGAGAATCCCTGGAACTGTACTCCAAAGTACCATCATGAGCTTTCCTAGCATCCATAGCAAATACTTTGTGGTCTCCTTTTGAATCTAGAAATTTTGATGCAAGGCCATAATCAAGTAAATAGATTTGACCATTCGATTGGTATAAAACTGCTTCTTTATGTATTTCATCAGTATGCTCAGTGCAGCTTTTATCAAGTATTGTCTTGTCATTATAAACTTTTTTTGGTGAATAATAATGTCCAAAATCATCGAGAAAATTTTGATATGATTGATCAGAACATACCGAGCTGTTCAAGTCCTCATAATTGACGTAACTTGATAGTTGTCTAAGATTGAAAGCATGATGCCGATGCAATGACCTACTGTCCTTATCAGATAGTATTTTTCTCAACTTCTTTTTAACTGTTGCCAAATGTTTGTCACTATCTTCTTGGGCATCTGTGGATGATCTTTCCCTGGCTTTATAATCTTCGTCCTCATAATAATTTGAGACTCTAGTCTTGCTACTTTTGGATTTCCTGTGTTTCTTTGTTAATAACACAATTTGCTTATTATCTTTTTGGAATGACTGTGTTGGTTTGATAAGTCCTTTATTGTATTTATTTCCATCAAAACCTAGCATAAGATTGGAGCTTTTTATATCAGAATGAGTGTACCCTTTGCTATGAAAATACTCTAACACATCAAGTATTTGTATAGCAATCACAAGAACATTTCTTAAGTCTAACACTTTAGTCTTTGAGATTATTTTCTGAAGATCAACATCATAACGAGGAAGGACTAGGAATCTGTATTTGATGCCAGTGCTTTCGTGTGTAAACGAGCCACTTGCTATGTATATTGGCATACCTAATCGCTTTCTTTTGTTTTGATGTCTCCACGCTTTAACTGAAATGTTAAAAACGAATGTTTGTTTTAATATAAAAATGTTATATGGGCTGGTAATTGTTTGATTTATTAACTTAAAATTGAAGCTATTGAGAAAAAATTTCAATTTATTGATATTTTCAGACAAGTAGTTTATTGTAAACTTTTCATACACTATTATATCTTGTTGTTTTTTGTATTTTGTCACTCTTACTGAAAATATTTTGGATTTTAAAAACAATATAATGTACCGGTTATGTTTTTACTTTCATTATTTTGAATTATATAAATTTATATCCAAATGACTCCTATAAATTGAACAAACAGCCCTTAAATTCAATACAATACAAGCAGTATTTATGCTGAATTTAAGAGTGTATTAATCTGTAGTTTTTGAATAGATAATATTTACCTTCATTGACCTGGGCAGTCCTAATGAGGCAATGGACTTCCACAAACAGAGGACCATTAGTGTGTGGTTCTATTTTAACCACATAGCGAGCATTCAGCTTTGTCACCTCTTTTTCACTGTCATCGGAGGCCAAGTATATCCGGCCAAAGCTTCCTCGACCTGTATATACAAAAAAGTACAATAATAACCTATCCAAAAGACTGGTGACTGAAGTAAATTCCTTCATCATTTTTAGCATGTTCAAATCCTGCTACTTGGCACAGGTCTGTTCTCTTGTAAAGGGTTTTATAGCATAGGCCCACCACATACTCCAATGAGGGTTGTTGGGCTTTTAACAACACATTCATAAGCTAATGATAGTAACAAAAGTATGAAGGTTGAGAGTGTCAATGTCCTAATTCAAGGTTAATACTGAGACTTTGTAAGAACAGAACAATTGAATACTTACCTAAAAATATACCTCAACCTGGGTTTAAACGTTGTAATACCTAACTAAACATACCCACTAGACAAACAACAGTTTGTTAAGTGCATATGCAGGCATGAGGAAAAATTGTTGCAATTGTTACTCTGGTTTGTACCAAACTGGGTCCAATTCACTTCTCCAATTTTATAGATGCAACTTTATTTTTTATAGTGGCAACTGATGGGCCAAGCCGATAGCCCACCTGATGGTAAATGGAAACTATCGCCTATAGACAGACCAACAATTTTCAGGGCATGCAAGGAACACATCTTACAATGTGTCACCTTGAGTCCATCATCCTGGCCTAGGTTTTAAGCCCATGTGCCCTTAATTACCACCCTACAGTTGAGAACATAGCATTGCAACAATGCTGCTTTGCTGCAGAAATAAACATGAGTGGTACTTCCCCGGCCGAGCTGTTACAATAAGCTCTACTAATACTAGTAGTACTCTTCAGAGAATGATTGGTGTAAGCTGAGAAAAACGAGACTCAAAATTTTAATTTTACCACAATATTGTGGATTCATTGTATACTTTCTCTTCTTTACTTAATTTCCTCTGAAAGCGACAGGATGTATCCATGAGAACTTGCTACATCCAGACATTGTTCTTGGGCTGTTTCTGATTAAAATTATATTCTCTTATTACCTATTGGCTTCCCTATTCGCCATTTATTTTGTATCGTATCTGTGAATACGATTCCTGGGGGTAAGGCCTCATCATCAGTGAAGCTGACATCCACACTAGTCTCCTCAAAGCCGCGCCTCGGCATATTCTTTATTCCTGAAATTAACAGAAAAGTTTAATGATCTTAAGAACATTCTGATAGCGAACAGATTATTTACAATAATTTCACCATGGTCGCTTCAAATGATATAATCCGGTATGGTCTATAATTAATATGTTTGGTTGTATGTAATTTGAAGCAAAACCAGTATTCGTCAGCTTCAGAAAAGTATTTGCAATCAAAAAAAAAATTACCAAACAAGTATAGTTACCTCTAAATCGAAATTCCCACTATAACTTTGATAATATCGATATTAATAAATAAAAAAAAAATTGAACTGTACCGGGCTAGTGTATCTTCCAAAAACAAACAAAACTAAACCACATGTAATTATTTTAAATGAGTATAATGAAGATTATAAACTAAATTGAAAGTTCGCCTTCGCCATGTTGTTACAGTAGGCCGTTGGATGTTTGTTAGAAATGTTGCTAGCTCTCTAAATAAAAATCTATAAAATTAAATTTATTTTGTTTATTTGTCTGATAGACAATAGATTCTCTAACAGTTATTAAATTATTTTATAATACAGTAAACTGTTTCGGAATTTAATAAAGAAAATAATAAAATTCTATAACGTAGCGACCATGAATACTCTTTCTGAACACAAGCAACCCCGGCCGAGCACATAAATAAATAAAACATAAAAAAGTCGGTCTATACACCATCTTCTGAAATTGTCTTCTTATAGAGCAATAAAGTTGCACTGATATTATCATTTTGTTTAAAATTTGTATACGTTGAACTGCTATTGTTTATAAATAGATTTTAATACTATAGAACTGTAGAATTTTAATTTAATTTTTTTTTTTAATTTCGTAATTTCGTCAAAAAAATTAAATGCTTGTGTGATGACTTTCATTTCTTATTGAAAGTAACCTCCGTCTAAAGGCATTTAGACCTCACCCATACAGATTGGGGCGCGCTTTGGAAAGACTGTTCAAGGCCAGAGCCTTGAAGGTTTTGTGCCACGTATAGGTAGATATTCGTGATAATACTATAGATATCAGGAGAGCCAAGGTACTTTTTTCAAATGAAGGTAATTTAATATTTTACATAAATATTTGCATAACAGGAGACATGGATCGGCTGTTGATATGATGATGATTCGCCTCATAATTACTATTAGATGAAAGACAGATAAACACAAAGCGACGCGCGACACGATGGTCTAGTGATGAATGGCATGCTTTAGTCCCTCTGACGAGGCGGTCGTAAAACGGCAATAAAATGGGCAAGTTGCCTTGCCGTCTATATCGCGCAACTCAGTGCAATACTTACTGCAATCTTGCAAGGTAATCTTATGATATTGCATTTAAATTATATGTAGATTCCTATGTTTAGCGTTTAATTGTGAATATTAGTGAATTTGCGAAATTTAGATTTGCTATGGTAAAGTGAAATTCGGGCAATAAAATATTGGTCACATCTATCCTCCTCTGTTGTATAGACGTGTCTCTTTCTTATGTTTCGCGCGACAAGTACCTAGCGGCCGTTCGGAAATTCGGACAACATATCCAGCAAAAGATCAACTTCCCGCGTTTGGATTTGAAAACTTGCGCTTTTTCTGCATAAAACTAATATTATGAACCGCGTTTGGTCGAACAAGAAGATAATTAAATTCATTAATGAAGTTCATGTTAGACCTGAATTATGGAATGTCTCAGTTGCCGCGTACAGAGATCGCAAGGCAAAGTTTAATGCTTGGAGCGCTGTTGCTGCACAATTTAATATAACTCCTGACGTGGCCTACAAAAAGTTCAGAAATCTAAGGACCTACGCGAAAACTGAGCACAAAAAAAAAGGTGGCAAGCCTATATCCTGGTTCGCTTACGACGCTATTTCATTCATTCTATCAGGGGATGGTTCTGACAGAGGAATAGACAGCGAAGCGAATCCTAAGACGGTAAGAAAGTATAATGGACACAAACTTATTTAAACATCGTTATTAATATTTAATTTACCGGTTTGAAATCAACATTACCTGCATTTAAATTTTTACAAAACGATTAAATCACTTAAATTCTGTATTAAAATAAAATAATAACAGCAGATAATACATATAAAAAACCCCCTCTTGAAACTTTTAGTACAAAGTAATATATTTCCCAAGCGAGTTTAAAAACCTTTTCATTTCATGTAAAGTAATAAGAGAACCTCCAAATACCTATGTGTTGTTTTTTTTCAGATAACAGATAGACCTGAAAGGGACGATGGTGACAGTATTGTATCGGAAGAATCATCAGATACCTCTGTGGAACCAGAGCCAAAAGTGCCACTTAAGAAACCAATCAGATCACAAATACCAGAGCCAATTGAAAGAGTTCACATAAACGACAGCGTTGGCAGGAATCCTTACTCCAGCTTTGGAGAATATGTAGCCAATAAACTTAGCACGTACGACAGTTATACTCGTGCTCAGACCGAGTTCAAAATAAGCAAGATACTTTTCGATGCGGACATGGGTATGTTTAGGCAAACGGAGAGGCAGTTCCCGGCTCAGTTTCCATCGATTTATCCTAATTACTCAGAACAACAGGAAATGACGGGTGGTAGTGATCTTAAAAGTCAGTGCACTTTTCTACAACCGCAGGATTCTTTACAAGGACCTTCGAACAATCGACCTTAGGCTACTTTTTCGTCTCTTAAATAAAAAAAACATTTTCATCACACGTGCTCGTAACGTGGACCTTATTACATCGATGTAAGGCTTGAATCTAAGACACACGTGTTTTACGTGTGATGATGTAAGTTTAGTTTGTACGGTTGTACCTCACTGTGAGTTATTACTTATTATATATGAAGATAGATTTTTTTTAATTTAGCTGGGTAAAAGGTAAAACAGAATATTTTTTTTAACCCACAAAGAGGTTTTATGCGGTAAACAATAGTAGGCATTTCCTGAAATTAACAAATATTTTTACCTTCTCAGTTATGTTAAATTAACGTTTCATTTTATCAAATTATTCAAAATTCATAACTAGTCATGTTTGAAAAATGATTGAAATACGAAATTCCCTTTATTATATTTTTAATATAGGCTGAACAATGGACGAAGCAGTGAACGATGTTGGCCGATAGACACGGTTTACCTTGGCACGCGAAAAAAAAACTGTCGCGCCATTTTTCGAAATTAAAATTTGGTTTTTGGTCTATTATTAATAATTTAAAATGTCCAGTTTAAATTGGAAAGTAGAGCAATAATAGATTTTACAATCGGGAATAACAGGTAATCGAGGCACGAATAGAGAGTGGGTAACCTGTTTCAACCAAAATCTAGACAGCAGCCTACGAAACTTTCATACAGTGGAAAAACAGCAAAAAAGGTTCATTTATTTTCTTCAGTTTACGTAACGTATTTAAAAGTATATCCTGTTTTTTTCTCGCAAGTGTGATGAAAATCTTCGTATGAAACGCGTATGGTAAATTACTTGTTACACTCTCGGCTTTCTTAGCGCCTTCGCCTTTAGATCACGCGCCTAATATCGCCTCGATTGTAAAATGCAATGTAACCATACTTGATGTATAAACTGCTATTAGGCCAACTCAGTATGATTCATATATTATTAAAAACGTATTTTATTTATATTCGAAGTAAGATTGCTATTTATTTTCAATAAATAAAACTCCTAAATTTAGCGATCCGCCATGACAGTTGAAACGCCGATTTCAAAATTATGACGTCACGTCTATACAAACAAAGTTTTGTACCGCTTGAACTTCGAAAATCTCAGCGAATATCGAGTATCTTGTTATTTCAAGCTTTTTGTTATTAGTACCAAAATCAATAACAAAGCTATGGAACAGGGACTTAATATAGTCTAATTTGCCTATGATGTCACGAGTACGGCAAGAAAGATTTTTTTTAAATTTTATTTTATTATCTGCAATTTACATCAACAAAACTCTCCGAAATAAGATATTTTTTTGGATGTAGTAGGTATTTCTTATTTTTTAAGTGACTTTACCACATGTTCGTATGGCAGATTCAACAGAGAATAAACCGTCAGGAAACTCAGCATTTCTTCTTCTTAAACATTGAAATTTTACAATAGTGCCAATTCTGTGTTTTAATTGATTTAAAAAAGATAGCAATATTTTGTAAATTTAGTAAGATTAGGTTAGTGATTTGTGTACGACAAAATTTGCACCATAAAAATAATAAAATTCAATTTATAGGTAATTGCTCAAATTAAAAATCTAGCACATACTTACTCGAATATTAAAGGTAGGTACAAGAATTTTCTGGATCTTTGGAAAGAAAAAAAATATTTATGTTGTTACAATAAAAAAATACTAGGTTATGTTATGGCATTATTATTTCTTCCAAACTGTTCCATCGAAAATTATAATACACACGGATGTAGCTGTTCACAGAAAAGAATTTATAACTTTTTTCTTTAGGTGAAGTACCAAAATGTATCCTATACTACTTCTATGTCATATTGTTCTAATAAACTCCGCAAAAAAAAAAAACAACCAGATAATACATATTAAGATAAGTTTAAAGACTATTATGGGCATTAACTATATTCTTAAGACTTATCTTATTTAATAAATTGAATAATAACACAAAAAATAAAAGGAGATTTTCTTTCGGTAACTGTGTGTTTATTATTTTCTTGACAATTTGAAAATATACTTTATACTAAGAAGTTATTACTTCACACAATGGTTGTTTATTTTATAAGACAGGCAAAGAAAAATACACGTTACGTGTGATATATGCATTGACAAAATAATGGATTGGCCATAGATTTCAGCAAGATTCACGCCTAGGTATATTTTTATGGGTTAAAATTTAATAATTTCACACAAACTAACATAACTAAGGTTGTAATAAAGGAAATAGCTGGTTTCCTTTATTTTTCCTAAAATACTTATTGAAGTGACACCATCTTTTAAAGAAACGTATAATTCATTGCAAATTTTGAGACCGTTTTTCAAAGCACGGCCTGCCGACCGTTTTTGAAATTTTGCTGCCAATTGTAAAGTGCGTATTCATGCAGAGTTAATATTTTTCTTCTCTGCCTGAATAAACACTACACATTTGGCAGTGAAACTTAAATAATGGCCATTCAGGCATTGTTTTTAATAGGGCGTTATTGAAACGTAGATACGTTGTGCTTGTATACCAATTTGTCGTTAAGAACCTTTTGAAATAATAGTAGACTGTCGAAAGTAGAAACCTATCCTTTAAACAACAAAACTTCGCAGGGTATGTTATACGCACTGCAAAAAGCGGAAAAAGAATGAAGAAATACACTTGTCATTTTCGAGAAACTAAAATGACTAACGCGCTCTCACAACGCGGCGTCGAAAGAATTTAAACCAAACCAAAGTTGGTAAAATTTATAACAAAGTGATTTTAAAGGTTATTCCTCAGAGTACCTACCTTATTCGTGAATATTAATTAAAATATCTTTAGTTAGATACCAAAAAAATATATCTAATTTTATAAATAAAAATATTAAACAGCAAATAGAAGCCGTGCCGTTCAACTAACGAGAAGTTTTACTGTATAAGCATCTATTTTCATTGCTTTTGAGGAACAAAGTTATTAGCCATGTCGCCATAATTCACAGTAAAATATTGAAGTTGCCGCTTGTTTTAGTAATTGCTTAAATAAATAATCATAGAGTCGTAAAACGCGATTGTGGTTAAGGTAAGTCAAAACTTTATCATTTAGTTATTATAGTAAAAAGTTTTTGTAGGCTTACTTACCTCAAATCACTTATTTTATGCTCGCTTTATTACTTCCCACTTTTTAAGTGTATTTTTGCTTCTGATGTTTATTACAGTCTAATTTAATCATGGTTTTATAGTGCACACTTTAAAGAAAATTACTTACCTACTCGTATTAAGCTGTAAAGTGTATGTTTTAATGCATATCTCAAGAACCACTTGTTAGGTTATCCGGATTGAAAAATATTTTTATCATACCTTGATACTATGTACTCAGTAATAGATTTAAAAAAAATTAAGGAATAAAGGTATCTTATTACAGATTTCATTTTATTCCACGAATTAATTTCATAAGTTTTATCTATCTCTTAATCTTCAATAATTTTACCTTGGAATTTGAGGGATTTATGATTGTGACAGTTTCTGTCAAATTTAAGTAACGTTTAAAAAGGCGACCTTCATATTTGATTGTCTATTTTATTTTCAAATGGCTTAGTTACTGAGACCAACATAACGTGAACATAAAAAGTAATAATAAGCGCGCTTTTCTCTGCTGTTTCTAATAATTAACGAAAATCTTTACTTCTCCTTGCTGCATTGCTAGTAGTATATGAATAGTAGTTTGAATAGTAAATATTCGACGGCTAGAGGAGGGAGCGACTGAGGAACGAGTGAGCAAGGAGGGCGATGGGGACTCCTAAGTCGAACTTTTAACTTTTTCCACATTCATTCAATAGTCGTCGGCCGACCTCGCGTCCGTGCACACCTCCGCTGCATAGTACACAAACAAAAATGAAGTGCTATGTGAAATGATATTTAATAAATGAAATAAAACAAGTGGTTCTTTTGTTAACTTTTTATAATGTTCGATGGATTTTAATGTTATGTTAGCGATTGCATTGTGCAAGGAAAGATGGACGGTGCGAACGCTGACTCGGATCATTCTATGACTTGGGAGGACTTTTTTGGTTCGTATTTTCTAAGTTTTTTGCTAACTTAGTTTTTGTGTTTTTCAGCGATAATGAGTATTGAGATTTAACTACCATTTATAAGGCTAACTTCGTTGTTTATTCAAAAATATTGAATGTGGAAGAATATTATAGATCTAAAGTTTTAGACTAAGTTTAGAAACTTTGAAGGTGTGGGAGTTTAAGTTTCAGTTTGAATTATAGTGTTTTTCTTCTCCCTGCTGTGGTTTATTTCAAGTTCTATAAAGGTCCTAATTCCTAATTAATACTCCGATAATTTAATTAGAGGAAATCTTTATTATAGGTTTTTAGTTTAATTAATTGTAGGCGTTTAAGATGCTTCTTTGTTCATACATGCAGCTTACTAATAAAGTTTTGCCATAAGTAAGCCAATACATACCTACACAATGGTATTTAAAAAGGGGAATAAATATTAAACACTACTATAATACACTAGGTAGATAAAACGTTTTTCTGCTGTGGATACCTATAGGTACCTATTTAAACTAAATTTAGGATGAAAATATAAACTTTCCACAATTACCTACATAAGGTATTGAACACATTTTTTTTTTTTACATTGTTATTATAGAAATTAAACCTTCCAAAAGGAAAATCGTAACGAAAATCTGGGTTCAAGTTTTATACCTATCTACCTATTTTACATCTATTCATATATTATCTAACTTAGGTAGTTACCTACATCTTACTGCCTACTTCGCTTTTATTCATCATGTTCATCGACCCATTACCAGTCCACTACAGGACATTGGTTTCCTCTCTGAATGAGAATGCTTTAGGCCGTAGTTCACTACGCTGGCCAAGCGCAAACCCGTGAACTTCACACGTCTTTGAGAACATTATGGAGAGCTCTCAGGCATGCAGGTTTCTTCACGATGTATTCTCTTTTTATTATTAGGTACATGCTAATCACTTATCCCTTGATGAAGTTTATTAAATGCTTTTTAAGCTTCTTTTATCTTACAACATAAGCTTAAACCACGCGAACGAAGTCGCAGCAATAGCTAGTGGAATATAAAAAGTGTGTATCTGCGTCGTGAATTTCCCGAGGCTTAGTCGGGAAGGGACAGGTTTGCTTAGCATTTCCTCTTATGGCGTTCAGTCGGTTCCTCGGTTCATTGCCTGGAGACCTGCTCCACACTGCAGATATCATACCTACCACGGTGAAACCCGTCGTCGGTGCTCATTTAGTTGAGTTAGGGATAACTCACAGTGATGTGCGTGTCTTGATATTTCGCATTCTCTATTCTCAGTAGAACTAATACTCGTGTCTTGATAATCTTAACTTTGTCTCAGTGACAATCCAACAGTTACTAGGATAGTTAAGGTAGCTCGTTTTCTGACTGACCGATGACTAATCGATCAGTGTTGTTCGTTAAATGGTGCCAGCAGCGTCTCGCGAAAATCGTAAACTGCCATTAGTGCTTTTTTATTTGATCCTTTTACAACTTAGCCCTTGACTGCAATCTCACCTCATGGTGAGGGATGATGTTTGAGTGTTAGTGGCTAACCGGTTAGGGATGTAAAGATTTTTCTTTAATTTAACCTCATACACCTTAACGGTCTATACGTGGCATGCCATGACGGAATGCCATGCCATGCATGGCATTCCGTCTAGCGGTTTAGCATTCCAGTACGATACTGGAATGCTTAACCATAGGGTGGTAACTCTAGCAACGAACTGGCCTTCCACCAGACCATACTGGAGAAAATTTAGAAATTAATAAAAATGCTTTACTAGTATACTATTACCTAGCTAATTTAGCAATAAATCATTGTAAAGTCAACATCTCCTGACGATGCTACGTTATCGGAGCCACACGTACGTGTGGAGTAAAAATTATGAAGAAACTATTTTACATTGCGAAAGATCTGTCTGGTGTGTAGTATGAAGATTGAGGAAATTATAAATGACACTACAGATTTTACCACTTTTCGCGGATTGTAGCTGATAAAACGTAATGTTTATCGTAAGTATAACATAGAATTCGGAGAGGTAAAACGCCTGCTTCGATTTAATAATTTAATGTATTGAATTTGGCTCTATACAAATAATTAGGTAGTAAGTTACGCTAACATGGATGTAACTTTTACCGTCCTCATATCAAGCCATTACCGACTTAATACAGTGCACGGGTCTCCTCCCACATACAGAAGCTCAGTGCGGATTTACGGAGAACTCTCAGGCATGCAGGATTCCTAACGATGGTTTCCTTCACCGTTGAAACAAGTTATATTTTAATTGCTTAAAACGCTGAAACAAGTTATATATTGATTGCTTAAAAATTTTGCAAAAGTTAGAGGTGCGGATGCGGAACACCAAAAAATATGAACTTCTTCAGCCATAGTAGGTAAAGTGGCAGGCAGAAGAAGGCCTGGCCGGAGAATAATATCATGGCTCAAAAATCTATGACAATGGTTTGGAAAGAACTCCAAATCATTGTTTAGAGCAGCGGTTTCGGCACCGAAGCAGAAGAAGAGGTGCGTGGGATTCGAACTCGGCCCCCTAAATTGAAGCCGAAGCACTACCCACTGGGCTATCACCGCTTATATGGATGTGAATTAAGTTTACATGAAAACACAAACACTAAACGTGATTTTCTACTCTTTGACACAAAACGCGTTTTGAAAATTGCTTCATTCCTCATTATAACATGATTGAATTATTTTCTTTCGTAACAATGAATATTAGGTTAATTTAAATTACTTACACATTTTTTTTTTTATACGTGAGGAAAACTAGCGTGGTTACGAGGTTTAATAGCGATTGCGTAAATCATTGCGCTGCGTTGTTTAAAGCAGCCTCTTTTTCTCCCGGGGGAATATTCAAAGGCACGAAAACGCTTCGAAGTTATATAAAGAGATTTTTACTAAAACCTAAAGGTGTTCGTTTAAAAGCACTAGTCCATTGTCTATGACATTAACCTTTTACTAGACATTTTTACTCAGCTCAGTGGTATTAACTGAACTTATAGTAACATTTTAATTGCATGGTGGTATTAAATAATTTTTTTTTGATGCTGTTACTTGAAACACACATCTCAATACACAAAAGTCAAAAAGGGCGATTTTATTTTATATAATCTTAAATTTATTTTGCAATTCAAATATTGATTTGAATTGCAAAAGAAATTACCACTATTGTAATTATTGGGTCTTTCAATTAGGCTGAATTTATTTTATTTTTTTCTACTTTGTTACCCTAATTCACTGCAATATTAAAGTCAAATTTTTAAATTTTTAATTCAGCTTTTAATCTTGACAACGAAATAAATATTGCTTTAATTTTTTTTTTTTTTTGTTCATTGTTAATTTATATATATAAATATATATAAATTAACAATATTCTCTTATATTCTCTTAACTGCAATCACACCTGATGGTAAGTGATGATGCAGTGGAGCGCGCTTGCCTAGAAGATGCCTATTCACTCTTGATTTGAAGGTACTCCTATTGCAATAGGAAAATGCAATCTGGAAGCGCATTCCAGATTTTCGGGTCTTGTCTGGTAGTCTAAATCGCTTTGCGCACGAGACAAAACGAACAAACCGACTTCTTAGCCTAACATATTACGCGTTCCAATCATTAACTATAATGTAACAAGGCGTCGCTTATATGAAAGTTATTTTTTTCTTCATTATGTTTGTGAACGCAACCGGATGGATGGAACGCTATCCGGTTGTCATAGCAACCCAAATACCACTACCGTCTACTTAGATGTCTAATTAAAACAACTTTTTAGAATCTTAGTACTGTCTTTAACGTAAGTTATATAATCACAGAGAAAAAAATGTATACCTAAAGAGCGTCATTACTGTTAGGTAATCACTTATAACTGCAATGAGTCAAAATATGCGGTATAAGCGAATAAATAAAAAGTAAAAAAACTAAAACGTCTATGAAGAAATTTATTTCTAATATAAACTTTAAACTGGGCATCAAACTTTTATGACCACTGTTAAACAAGTTAATTTACAGTATTCAAAACTCTGATTTAAAGATCTTATATAAATTGAGAAATAAGCGCAGTCAGTGGCCACCCACTTAAACAAATGAATACAAGCATTATCTTTGTTCATCCCAAATTTAGCGTTTCTGGTGATTGAAAATATGAAATCGTATTGGATAGTGGATAGAAGCAGGCGTTACTTTGCGGAAATCCATGATATATTATCAAAATTAAGCTTAATTTGCTATACTCCGCGAAAAGCAGGAGAATCTGTGTGGTGTAATTTATAATTTCTTCAATCCTTATACTCCACACGAAACAGATCTTCGGCAATATACTCTCAACGCACGTTTCGCTCCGAAACCGGAGCATCCTCAGGAGATGTTGACTTTACAATGAACAATTATAAAATATGAAATCGCACCATTATCGGTAATCTCGTGAGCAAGGTCCAAGTATTATTATCATTGTTAAAAACTCACATTATGGAGAACTCCCGTTTCAGTTTCATCAGTTACGGTGATGGTAAACATCGTGAGGAAACCTCCTGTTTACCATCACCGTAAGAGCAAGTAGAGATGCGTGCTGGGATTCGAACTCAGCCCCCCGAAAATGATGCCGAAGTCCTAGGCTGTCATCGCTTTTTTTTTAACATATCAACCTATTATTTAACATAATTGTTTTATAAATATAACCTAAAATAAACTATTTAAAACTAATTAAAATCCAAAACGTCCTCGAAACCACCGCAGCGAGGCACAGTCCCTAAGATGCTGGCAGCATTGCCCCTTTGGATGGCCAAACTAATTCGTTGGCCAAGGTAACTGCCCGCTCTAGGATCACCGGAAGACTCGATAATCCTTTTCGATAATTCTTTGAAAAGGGCTCTTGCCTCCGGACCCCACGGTCCCAAAGTCGCTACTCCAAACTAAACTAAACTATATTAAAAAACTTTGTAATGAAATCTGTATCATGTTTTTTGTTCGTTCATATTAATAGGGTTCCATTGTGTTTTTGCTACGTTACGTTTTGCTGTAATTTATAGCAATTAGTAAGCTTTGGTAGCAACTTGTTAAGAAGGTCATACTCTGACTCAGAGTACACACTTATAATATAATGCTCGAAACACCTAACGGTCGAAAAAAGTTTCAGTAATGTACTCCTAGAACATAAAACACTACAAACAACCTCAGTGTCGACGGTATTTAAAACAATATAACGTCAGTCCAGTTGATTTTGAGGAACATCCTTATATAGGCACTAGCGGACCCTCGCGACTTCGTCCGCGTATGAGTCAAGCGAGAAGGAAACAAATATTCCAAGGGAATGAGTTATTTCCAATAAATGCGCAAAAAACCGATTTTTGTGACCTTTGACCTTGAAATTTAATAGTTGCTTACACCCTACCATATGTAGACTTTGAGACAATTTTTAGGGTGTCAATATACAAGTATTTACAGACTTACAGCTGGGTATCTCGAATTCCGAGGTGACCTTACTATAATGACGAGACTAAACGATATATGTAATAATAAACCATCAGGGGGTAAACTTCTTCTATTCCATGCTTTAGTAGGTGGACACGTTAATTATATCCCTCGTCAGGGGATATAATTTTATCTCCTACCTGTGCTAGCCCTGTCAATATACAAGTATTTACAGACATACAGCTGGGTATCTCGAATTCAGAGATTCTTACCTAATTTTAGCTTAAATGACTGGACTGACTGGAATTTGGATATTATTTCCACTTATGCGCCAGTGCTCTGAGAGTTGATGCTGATGTTGATGCAAAGATAAGTTTTTATCCTTTTCTCTTGTCATTGGCTCTTGTCATTGCTAGCCGTACTTATGCAATAATGCCTCTTGGTATAAGCTAGTAGTACGTACTTCCTAACAGATTAACCGGTTACCTTAGACTGCATCATCACTAACCAATAGATGAGATTGCAGTCGAGGGCTAACTTGTAGTGGAATAATAAAAAAATAGCCCGATACCATCTTTGACTGCATAATTTTTTACCACAAAGTGTCGCCTTGTGGTAAGAAATGATGCAGACAAAAGCTAACTTTTTTGATTATTTATTTGAATACTTTATGAAACACACAACGTAACGGGTTAGTGCGGCAATTTAATTTAAGTACAAAAAACACTCACTGTACTCATAAATTCTAATACTACACACATTAAAGACCAGGACGCGTTTAGAACCCTCGCAGCTTTAGGTTTAAGTTTAAAGAAAGAAAGAAAGAAAGAAAAATCGTATTTATTGTCACACATTTGTGTAAAATGTTACATTTGTGAAATAAAATAATTGTTAAAGTGTAAAAATGAAAAAAAAAAAATGTGTGACAAAGGAGCTGGCTCAGTATAGCTGCAAACTAAAACGCGAAGCACTGGTTTTCAGCCAGCCCCATTACCTTCGTCGTCACTGAATCCTCGCGACTAAACAATAACAAAATAATCATAAAAAAGAACAATAACATAGAATATAATATATAATATAATATATAAACAAACAAAAGATATTTTTCATTAAAACAAACTTATTTACATCGAGAAATACAAAATCATCAAAGAGTTAAATAATAAACAAAATCAAAAATCATGAAAATAAACATGAAAAACTAAAAAAAGAAAAAAATAAAAATCTAAAATCAAAAATTAAATGTAATGTGAGTGTCTTTAATGTGAAATAAAGGAAAAATTATATAAAAGTACTAAAAGGTGGGAAAAGTAATTATTTGTTATTTTTTAATATTTTTATTTACTGGTGGTTATTGAGATTTACGAATACTTTTTAATACTTTTATTTGTTTACGAATATGGTTGTCGCTATCATCTCACTACCGTGTAATTCTCATGTGATGTACGCATCAAAAGTGTCACCTATTAGCCTATTTATTTATTTATTTATTTATTTAATGGACAATCAACAGGTTACAACAACAACTCTTATAAAACTAAACAAAAAATGAAAAAACATATAAATGTAATATTGTAGACCCACTTAAAACTTGCGAATACAAAACTATATTGTCAGTTAGAAGGAGAAAAAACGATTAAGAGAGACATGAGAGTAAGGTCCATCAGGCTGTGACATAAACTTGACGAATCTAGCACCGCGAATAAAAACACTTGACCTAAGTCTATTTGAATAAAGATGTTTTTTACTTTGACTTTGACTTTGACTATATATAATACATATTTATACTCGAGTGGAATAAAAAAGAAAAAAATAAGTCTATAGTCAGTGTACATATAATGTTTTCAATAAGGTTGACTTCGCGGCTCGCCTAGATAATATGAGTTAACATTCTTCCTTTTTTGGGTAATTACAATCTCTATGTCTTACATAATTACGTTTAAAGTTGTTATTATAACAAAGAACATAACTTGCTAAGTAGTGCGTTTATCTAAAGAATGTGGTAAGATAATAAAAACTTGCATTTCCTTGTTTAAATAATAAAATTACCATTGTCACCAATTCCATCAAAATCATCATTCGCCCACTACGGGCATTGGCGTGCATAGAGGGTATGTACAGGGTATGCAGATATAAAATTTAACAGCCGACTGGCGCAGTGGGCAGCGAACCTGCTTTCTGAGTCGTGGCCGTGGGTTCGATTCCCACAACTGGAAAATGTTTGTGTGATGAACATGAGTGTTTTTCAGTGTCTGGGTGTTTATGTGTATATTATAAGTAATTCTGATAAAATATTCATAGAAATATTCAACAGCTATCTTAGTACCCATAACACAAGCTACGCTTATTTTGGGGCTAGATGGCAGTGTGTGTAATGTCATATAAAAAAAAAATGAAGAAAATTAAGGGTAGGCTTTTTATAACTCTAACAATGCCTATCCTTAGGGGTTTTTTAAACGTTTACTGCAGATTTTCTTAAGAGGAGGGGGTTGACGTCGTAGTCAACCACATTGGCCAAGTGCTGATAGGTAGAACAAATTAAGCCTAATTTTCATTATATATAATGGATTTCCGCAAAGTAACGCCTGCTTCAATCCAATACGTAGGTAAGTTTCCGCACAGTGTTTTCATTCACCGTTCAAGAAAGATATATTCAATTTCTTTGATTAAAAACGCATATAGCTCCATAAAGTTAGCGGTTTGTGCCCGGGATCGAACTCTGTCCCCCCTCCGAAAGGGAAAACCCTAAAACGTCAAGTTCAGCGAAAGTGTTCAGCCAAATGTAGGTAACAAACAGACAAACATTCGAATTTATAATATTAGTGTAGATATTAAGTACTAATGCTTATCGAACGATGAACGATCCTGAGATCGATTCAAGCGATAGAATTAAAACGACATAATCATCTTGCCATGTAAAGGGGTTCACGGAAGTGCATTGCATTAATTATCTTGCCTTATACGATACGATGATCCCACATGGTGACAGCTTTAGGGTTGCCACCAATGCCATATATAAACTCTTTATTACATTAAATTATATAAACTCTTTATTGCACAAAATTATCGTCCAGTTACAGTCTTATTCGAGTTCTAAGGTTGCCTGGAACAGATCGCTACTAAGCGATAAGGCCGCCCTTTGTATCCTACTTATTAAGTTTATTTTTGTTGTGTCCATTGTTTTTTTTTCCTATTTGTGGTGTACAAATAAAGTGTTATTATAAACCTTACTAGCCCTGCGGTTTCTATAAAGATAGAAATAATAAAAAAATAAAAAAATATATCTTCAATGTACAGAATTCGACCTGTTACAGTTTATTATAAGTATAGATGTATATATAGATGAAATAGCGATTATGTAAATAATTAAATAAGAGTATAAATTACAAGTCTAATACTTTATACATTTTTAATTCTGCAGCATTGTATATTTAATCCTTTTGCCAACTACCTTGGCAAAAGAATTAATAAATGGGTCAATAATTTGTTAGTGTACCCATAAAAAGACATGATTTAAATTAAAAGGATAGCCGTAAAAGCAGGAGGAGGAAACTGTTTCATTTCGTATTAAAGGATTCTGCCATCGATATATGCTTTTAAAAAGTGGCAACCCTAAGAGAACCATGAAAATGTTTATAGAAATACAATCACTATCCCCGAGTTTTAAGGTGCAAAATTGCATGTCGTAAATTTCTTCATTTCATTACATGATTTACAACTACACGGATGATCCTGAGTGCCTTATACAATGCATTGATTATGTCATTTCTGATGATAAAACGCTGTCAAGAATGCCAATTGATGTTAATTGTTATTATTTTAACTGTCTCGTTAGTTGAGTAGTTTGCACGTTAAACTACGGATTTGAATGGGTTTGATTTCCGGAACTAGAAATTGACGACGAGTCTGCATTAGTGTAATATAATGATTAAAAAAAAACTAAATCGCCTAAAAATTCGTTTAGGAAGTCATCATTTGCACTACGATACACATTTGTTATTTATGGACTCGTGCTTTTTTTTTGTCTTGGTGGAAAAGCTTTATGGTTACTTTTGGGCAGGACAGAGATTATGTGGGACTGAGTCGTATATCCAAACCCCCATTTCGACGATTGACGATTTCTCCACCTATCTCTATCTTGTGCCCCAATTTCGCAAAGCCTAATGTTGGAGTCCTTTTTACGTTTTCCAAGGTGTTCTTTTAATTCGGTCCTGAAATCTTCCTTTGCATGCACAATATTTGTAAGTCATCATAATCTGTTAAATGGATTGGTAGGGTAGTTCTAGTCGCATAATAGACAAAGTATTGAAGTTTGAATCTTACTGAAATAGCACATAATCATAAACCAATGTTACAACGGGCTAGGTTTCGCATACTAATACCTAAATACTTTCTCCGCTTTCATATCCTTAAGATTTTTAATTGATCGCGGTTTCTATTCTTGCAAGAAGTTTTTGCACTGGCTTTGTAAAAATATTCCTTTGCCTTTGTCTTATCACACGAAGTAATGAGCTGTTGGCGCGCTCTTTTTTTTTTTTTTTAAAGAACACTGCAGTATGCGTCTGTCTGCATTCTGCCCTGATGAGAATTGAAAGCGTATGTGTACTGGTTCATTGTAGGTACGAGTACATGCATATAAAGTTTTATTTTTATATCTCTTACGAGGTTTTAATGCATTAACTTTTTTTTCTGCTGACACAATGTTCTATTTTGTTTAAAATTACCTACTTTGCATCCAAAGAGGATACAAGCACTACGTTCATTATTGATAGATAGGATAAATACTGTTTATCATTTAAACATTTTATTCAAAATTGAACAATGAAAGTTTTAACTCGTAACGTAGGTATTTAATTGCATGGAATCGATTTTGTATTACTAGATACTTGTCTTTTCACGTTGACTTGTCACCTGTGTTATTGATATGTTTGGAAGGACTTAAACGGTATAGTATTGAAATATTCTGAAAATACTAAACGCTATGTTTCTGCTTTATAAGGACTGAATCAAAGACTATGGTTTATTGCTCAGTGATCTAGATGAACTTTGGAATGTAGAAAGGATGTTTTTTTTAAATTCCAAGGGCAAAAGAAACATGGACGTTAACACATGTAACTCGTATTTTAATAAAAGTAAAAAGATCGTAAACTATTGATTTTACTGCGATACAATCTCGCGTGGTCACCGGTTTTTAGTTCAAGGTGTGTTTGGTTATATATTTTTTTAAATTATAGGTACGCAATTAATAGCAATTTTGCCGCCTACTGTAATTAATAATGCCAACAGTGACCTAATTTTAATTTGCGTAAGTAGGTTTATCGAAAAAAACTTATTTCCACCGAATTTAATGATGAGAAAATAATTGCTTGCAAAAGAATTATTTGTTTATTATTACGAAAATATGGCTGGGATTCCGTGTTTAATTTCTACGGTCTGTCAATTATAGTATTTCTGGAACCTTAGTATAAAAATACAGGTAACAAAAATACTAATCTGAATAGTATCCTATGCACAAACGGACAACTTAAAGTAACATACGTTCCATTGAATATAAGCTACATTAATATTTGTTACTTAAGTAACTACGTAATATGTTATATTATTAAAATCATTCATTCATACAGAATATCGGATTGCTGTTAATTTGTCTTTACAAAGAGAATACAAACATCGGTGTTGCTTTGAAAACTTACAAGATGGCGCTAATGTTAACAAAGCATAGACATTTTTTTTCCTGTGTCAAGAATAGAAAACATTCCGTATAAGGTAAAGATGGCTGGCGCCGCGCCGCGCCGGTGGTTTCCTGCCAATCTTGTATTGCGATATGCCTGTTCACTGTTGTATGCACTATGGATGTATCACAACGGGGCGCCTTGAGAGAGAAAGTAGAGAAATAGAATCACTTATTTTATATTTGCTAATAATACGGTAGGCTTACTAAGTTTAAACAAGTTTTTTATAATAAAATAATTACTAATATTGGAGCTGAAGAATGCATTTTTCATAAAAAAAATATTTTTTGGTATTTCATACTTTTGTTACAAAAGGGACATTTAAAGTCTTGCTACGATACTTAGGATTCAATGAACGTGCTGGTGCAGCGTTATATTACAATGACAGTTTGTTGAGGGTAAATTTAGTTATAAGAATTTACACGCGACATTAGAAACAATTTTATTATGTAAGCATCAAAAGTATATTAACGAACAAAGTTATGCTTTTGACTTTGCTCTCTAGCAAAGAGTATACAAAGACTACATTGATTTGATCCTATGAAGAACCCAATGAGTCTGTTGGCCGTTTTCACTAACGACGGACTAGGTAATGCATAATTAAGTAACGCCTAATCAAAGAAGATTCCTAAGCATACATCAACCTTTTCTTTCTTTTCCCGGGCCTGTCTCCGTACTTGGTCGGAACCGTCCGTTGTACGTCGTGTGTACCTTTTACCAATTGATTTTCACTAGACAACACATATAACCTAACATGTCTATGGTTACTGCCGCAAGGTGAGGTATTTTTTGTTTGTATTATCATATTTTTCATTTTTCGTATGGATTTAAGGTTTTTAAAAAAACCAATTTCTCATTTGTCAAGTGGCAGATTACGAGTCCCCTAAACTGTACGATCCTCCGAATCGGTGTCGTAACTTTAGGCAGCACCTAACATCGTTAGACATCGCATAAGAGTTCGTGAAACTTTTTTTCTATAGGAATCAGCTAAATAACTAGGCATAAGATTAAGGCGATTTTTAGATTTTGTGAAAATTGGCATTAATCAGATTTTTTTCAGAATTGCTTCTTAATAACTGTAAAACGTAGTGTTCTGTGTCATTTTATTGTAAAACAACCACACTTACGGGGTACATAAACGGTAAACTGGCAACACAGATGAATAATGAATATACCAGGGAGCAGGAATCCCTTCTAACAACCAAAATAATGATTTGTAAATACGAAAATCTCTAATGAAGGCACTCTTACTTCATGCAGTGAATTTTAAATTATTCATAAATGGCACGATATTTTAAACTTTAATCCTTTGATCATAAAGCTTAAAGTTAAAGCCAAAATACATAAAGTCTTGGATGTTTCCAAATTTTACGGTAGGTACAATCAAAAAACTTTTGCAACTTCAAATTGTGTCCATTAACCTGGGATTAAAGTAAAAATTTCTTCGATCCTAGTGCTATTGTACTGGCAGATTTTAGGTTTTATGCGTCAAGTGAATTTTCCTTTTATAAATAGGGTTGACCATATTTAGTTTTACTTTTGCTTTCCCATTCATTTTCAACCGATTTAAAAATGTTACGCGTACCTATTAGTACTACTACAGTACTAAATGAATGGTTACTGTACTGTCATCATAGTGTTTTTTCGAACACAAGGGTTCCTGCTAGGTTTTTTATAATTCTTCATCATATTAACCCATTACCGGTCCACTACAGGATACGGGTCTCTTCCCAAAAAGAAAAGGGGTCTGGGCCAAGGTCCATCACGCTGGACCAGTGCGGATTTGTGAACCTAATATAATTCTTACTAAAATGTTATTCGTTTTGCAATAAGTAAATGTTTAAAATCCCATCAAAAATCGTAAGCCTGGCAACTTAGAAATAAAAAAAAACCTGTCTGCCAACATGTCTGTTTTACTAGGAGACCAGTCCAACGTTCATCACTAGCCGGGTCCAGATAGTGCGAGCGTGTCTCAATATTTCGCGAGTTGTACACGCTGCCAGTGATAGGTCCTTTGTCATTTGTTCACGCGAGTATTATAAAATCTATTTAAAACGTGTTTAGTCAGTTAAAAAAAGAGAGTGAGAAACACTTGTACTTTCATGAAGTGTATGTTCTGTTACGTTAATAGGCAAGTAGCTATAATTTCTATAAGAAGATTCGGGCGGATTGTTAAAGTCTAATCTCGAATGGTTATAGAATGTTAAAGTGTCGTAGCATTATATCGCAGCTTTAGTTTTTTCCAGCATATGATTGAAGATGTTCACAGCCCTGCAATATATATTTTTTTAATGATGATACCTCTGTGCGGGTATCTCGATTTTATATTTTTGACTTCTTCCTTAATTTTCATTGGAAATAATGCATTATTTTTTTTTACAAATAATCACAATTCAATAACAAATATCTTTGTCTCTCTTGTCAAGTAATTTTACTTACCCATCCTTCTCAGTCCTTCTTCTTTGCAGCAGATAGCATATTGATATCTTAATCGGGACGTTAGTGGCCAATAAGTGTGGTCGCGATGTAACAATAAGACCACAAAATTGTACGTTATATCTATATCTCTATTGCATTTATGTTTCATTTATTATCGGTGGCGTGCAATAAAAGTGTGTATTATACCTACCTTTTGTACATACAATTTAAGGATGTTCATAAAACTCGACCCGCAACAGATGTATGTTAATTTATGCTTAGCTAAATTCACACAGTTTACACACTCCGCGGACTGTGTGATGCGTTTATATCATGCACTGATGAGCTTTGTCTGTGCTGCCTTGTGCTTTAGCTGTAAGATTTTACATATTATCTACAAACATCACTAGATTTTGACTTCGGCTTCATCTATAGTTTCTTTAATTAATTTTTCGCGACTCTTTTCCTCTCTCATCAGATCATTAGATTTTTCCTTTTATTTTTATCTGTGGCGTTCAATTAAAGTTTATTGATTTATAATACAACAATCCGCTCTGGGCCAGCGTGGTGTACTACGGCCTTAACCCTTTCTCATTGTGGGAGGAGACCCGTGCCCTGTAGTGGGCAAAGGGTTGAAATGATGATGAGTATAATAAAGGTTATAAGGTGATGGTGAGGTTATGAAGATAATTGATTCGGTTTACATTTCGGAGTTACGTTTTTAATTTAACGCGTTTTTAATTTAGGCAAATAAATTATTACTTGCTTAAACGGTGGAGGAAAACATCGTGAGGAAACCGGCGTGTCTGGGTATTTTCCATAATGTTCTCAAAGGCATGTGAAGCGTTCCAATCCTCACTTGGCCAGCATGGTCCAATAAACTACCCATTGACATCTTGGAAATGTCTCTTAAAAAATTCATTAAACGTAAGCTTATAGAAAGTTCCTATTATAATATAAAGGACTACGTAATCGATAAAAAAGCTTGGATGTGAATTATTGCGCTAACCAGGTTGCTCTTCTAATAATTTTAAATGACATTGTGATAACAAAAATTTTGTAATAATATTTGTTGTGGGCTTCTTCTTAGACCAGGACGCGTTTGGAACCCGCGTAGCTTTAGTTTAAAGTTTACGAATGTGGTTATCGCCATCATGTCACTACCGTGTAATTCTTATGTACGCATCAAAAGTGCCACCTATGGGCCGGGCCAGCTTGAATAAAGATATTTTTGACTTTGACTTTGGTGGACTATGACCTAAACCCTTGTATTCTGAGTGCAGACCTGTGCTCTGTAGTTGGCCAGTAATGGATTGATGATCATGATAAGAATTATAATGAAACATTACTGGTAACAAATAATCTATTTTAATAAATGGTATTTTTGAAATTAGAATAGGGTGTGGGGGAGTCATGAAGCTGAACTATATTTCTTTTTTAAATTTATCTTCTCGGCCTCCATGGATGGCCGTGAAGATAAATTAAAAGTCCCTTAAAGCCTTAATGAACTTGTTTGTGGTTAATGCCATAGAAGCAAATTTCTTACGGCTTTTATTTTTGAAATAAGAATTGGGTGTCTTGAGGCTGTAAGTATTTTTTTCGATTGATTAAAAACAAAGAAGCGTGATTTCCTAATGATTCCTTACTTGCGTACATAAATAAAGGAGTTTTTGCAAGGAACAGAACTTGTGTAAACAAATTATTAAACTCTCATTAAAAAGTAACATGAGAAAAGTCGATATTAATTATTAGAACTTCAAGTTTGAGCGCAGAAACGATCTTTTTTTTTTTTTCATGTGGCGCGTCAACGCACGTTGCGATCAGTTCGCACGCCGTGACGTCATTTACATTTAGGGTTATCACCTTTAGGAATAAAATTTTATGTATCTCACATTTTATTGGGATTTTCTTCTATTTGCTAAGTAGTATTTCCTTATTCCACTCCAAGTTAGTAAATGCTAGCGAGCTAACACGTGAGTGGTATGCCAGTTAAATTAAACCGGTCAGTTATGTTAATCTGTTTCTGTGAAGCATCTAACAGTGTTCGGAACACAAACTAGCTTGGCGGTACTTCTTTTTCGGTTGGGTTGGAGGATGACAGTCGTTTAATAACTACAGGTTCGACTCCCCATACAGGAAATTTATTATTTCTGAATCATCTCTTGTCTAGGCTTGAAAAAGACGTGCCGATACGGTATTTAGTGTTCCGGTACGATGTCACGTCTTGCCTGTTGGGAGGCTTTGACCGTGGCTAGTAGCCATCCTACCGACAAAGACGTATCGTATACGTCATAGGCATTCAGGCGTCGTATAGGCAAACTATTTAGCGTTCTGGTACGATGTCAGGTTTAAGCGAATAGTAATATGAGTTTTATATAACTGCCATACCTCTAACTGGTCAGCTCGCAACCGTCTTCGACTGTATCATCACTAGCATCAGGAGTGATTACAATCAAGCGCTATCTTGAAGTGGAATGAAAGAAAAAAACAGTAGCGTTGTCCAATGGCGTGCATACCCTGTGCATACTGCACAGGGTATGCAGATGATATAAAATGAAGGAAATGTCCAGTACGAGTTATAAAAAACTTAACGATAGGCATTGTAAGAGTTATAAAAAGCCTACCCCTACATTTTCATAACTCGTTCTGGAGATTTTCTTCATGTTGTATCATCCGTATACCCTATGCATACCCTCTATGCACGCCACTGGCGTTTTCCCCACCGCTTTCTAATCCCGCGGGTGTCGTACGAGGCGACTTAATATAACGGAGACCGGGCAGCGTCCTCTGTTTTTCTGCTACCATCTATTGCAATCACTAACCCATCCGCCTAACTTGGCGAATATGGACAAATTCTCCCATTCTGCCAAGGGGGCTTTTGGTCCAAATTCAAATTCAAAAATGTTTTATTCATGTAGACCTTATTACAGGCACTTATGAAGCGTTCATACAATTAACATGTTACACTAATATTAGTGATGGTGATAACTGCATTCGTTTTAAGACTAAAGCTAGGAGGTTTCCAAACGCGCCCTGGTCTAAGAAGAGCCCACAACAAACTTAGCCAGTTTTTTTTTGTTATCACCATCTCAGAGTCTAGTTAATGTTGAGCTATGAAGTTAAAGCAATTCATACCCAAGCTTTTTTATCATACATGTAATCCTTAATATTATAATAGGATTTTTCTCCAATAGTGGACTCTAGGCTATTAATGAAAATAATTAAGGTGCCAGCCCTGTGCGTGTCGATTAGTTCTTAACAAGGGCTGCAATGTTCGCTGTTTGTTTCTTTGTTTGTTGTTCCAACGCAAACGAATGAAGATAAATAGCTTTGCAAAATAAGCGCATTTAAGTAAGTTGCTAACGCTCATGAAATAAACAAGCACCGTGCACTTTGCATTCATTTATTCATTCATTTACGTGATGAACGATTTATTGAATGAATGATGCAAGCAGGGAATACTTTATCTGTACCTTAGGCATAAGATCTCTTAACACTGTTTTATTTTTTTCTTCTTCGTTACAATCCTTTTTTAAATTTTGAATAAAAAAGTTCGAATACAAATGAACACGTTTCGACTCGGTTTGACTATAAACTGTGTATATAATATACATACATACATACATTTATATATATATATATATATATATATATATTTTATTTTTTACTTCCTAAAATTTTTGGCCACACCCTCATTCGTTTTTCTCGCACGTCCGAAGGTTGGCTGGTAGAAAATGCTAAAGCATTAAGTCCGCCTTTGTCAATCGTTCTTTTTTTTATATAAATATACTATGACAATACACACATCGCCTTTTAGCACCAAAGTAAGCTAAGCTTGTGTTATTGGTACTAAGATGACTTATAACTAATATTTTTATGATTAATATACATAAATACTTATGATATACATAAAAACACCCAGACTGAAACATATTCATGTTCATCACACATAAATTTTCCAAATGCACACGCATTGAACCCATGGAATCCTTGGGCTCAGAAAGCAGGACCGCGGCCCACTGCACCAATCGGCCGTCAAATAAAGTGAGTAAAAAAAGAAAAGATTTGCAATCTCAATGTGCAAGTCTAAGCCATGTGATATCGGCAGATAGAAACACAGTTGTCACCAGAGCTATGCTTGGAGTACTCTATGTGGAATGGAGTATCATATGAGGAATAATAAGATCCATAAAGGAACCAGAATTATCGACATAGATCAACGAGTCGCGCAGCTGAAGTGGCAAATAACATAGCTCGCAGAGGCGATGTACTTTGGGGCCCAAGGTGCGTGTGACTTCTCATCGTTAGACCCAGCGTTGGTAGACGCCCAACGATGTGGAGGAATAAAATCAAACGAGTCGCTTGAAGCCGCGCAACCGGCACCAGACCGTGGTATTCGGAACTTCCTACAAAAGACCTATGTCCAGCAGTGGTTGTCAAACGATGAATCTAGTTTTTTTATACCACTGCAAGTTAGCTCTTGACTGCAATCGCTACATGATGCAGTCATAAAATGGCAGCGGGCTAACCTTTTACAGGTATGGCAGTTATAATAATCCCATACTCCTACGGTATCTATGCGACATCGTACCGGAACGCTAAATCGATTGGCGGCACATTAGGCTACGGCCAAAGTCTCCCACCAAGCAAAAATGGTTGCGTGCTTACTCTACAGGATGCATTTTGAAACTTCATGGCTTTAGTTTTAAGTTAACGAATAGGTACGCAATTAATGGGAAAAAAATATATGAACGCTTTATAAATACCTGTGAGGCTGTGATAGTTAAACTACATTGAGAAAACAAATTTTATTTGATTTGATTCAAATGTTTGAATCTCACAATCTATTTCTACCACTCCAGTTTGCCCAGTTATTGTGGGCAAACCGTCCCCTTGGGAGAGGCCTTTACTCCAGTAGTGGAGAGTTATAAGCTTTTTTTTTAAATTAATCCTAATAACGTTACTCTCTTTTTATGGACAGTCATGTAAATATAGCCACGTCGATTTTGGCAACTCACGGACAATGTGGCGTACGCAACACGCATGCGCGGCACTGCAGACGTAGACGTCTAGACGTCGCAGGGTGGGCACGGATTTTAATGTGGGCTAAGATCGTACTACTACCTTTTTTGGTCGCCATTCATACTGAATATAACAATGGAAATACGTTTTCTGTATTCATTTAAAAAAAGTGCGGCGAGCAGCTTCCCTTTTTGGCGTCGGAAGTTTACCTATCCGCAATGGGCCAGAACGTTCAAAACCGTTTTCATTCCGGTAACGGATTGAATGAATGAAAAAATTGAATAATAATGACGTTGACATTTGTCAACTTCAGAAAACGCGAATGCAATAAAATTTAATCTGTTTAAAACACGTCTATTTTATAAGCAATTTTGAAACGTCAATTAAGTCTATTTTTAGTGACCGATCCGAAAGACAGATCTACCGCTACGAAGCAGGCAAGAAACTCAGCAATTGTCACAACATTGTACAAAAAAAACTAATCCGTGAGATGAATTTGATACTATGATACCATATCTTTAGGAGCTGAGACTGATGGATACCAAATTTTCTTTCAATCTTCCAAGCACGGGCACCCATCCAATTGCTGACTTGGGTCAACGTTGCTTACCCAACTTTTAAGATACACATTATTAATGCAGACATATGTTACAGGGAATTACAGAAAACGGGAGAAGTTCCTCGGGCCAAGCATTTGTGATTGGCAATGTTAACGCGATTGAAGTTTACAAATAGTGGGTGATTAAACGTCCGAGATCAAGAAAAGATATAGTATACTTACCTTTATATAAAGGCCAATGAAGATTACCCACATTTTAATTAAAATCAAAATGGTGGACCATTTTGATTATATTTAAAAATTCATTCACGATAATTTGTTTGAAAAATGGAACACTAGCACAATAACAAAAACAATCTAAGACATTAACTTGTAAAGTGTCACATTGTTGTTAGTTGCTTATATCTTAGAATGCTGGATTGTTTTGTTTTTACAGGCGGATGTGTGTTTTCTTTAAAGAAAGTAAGACTAATTATGAGTAAGAGGGATTAATTTATTTCGAAGAATAAAAAAAATATTAAAACTTTGGAAGCTTATATCGTCGAAATGACACTTTAAGAGTCTTTATCAAGGATTATTTTATAGTTGTATAAGTGTTAACTATCAGTTTTTGAAAGAATTATTCGTGAATGAAATTTTGGAATAAAATTAAAATGGCCGACGATAGGCAAGCCTAGCTCCATACAAAAATCTTCGTTGCCTTTTAAAACTCCAAGTATAGGTAAAACACTAATAAACCGTGAAGGAAAGTCCCGTGGGGTGGTTTTAAAGAAATATTAAAAGGGGTTGTCGAGTATACATTTGACAAACAATTGATTGGTAAAACAAAGCAAGGCATAAAAAGGTTTAATAATTTGTGTTGTTGAGCCAATTATATGAAGCAAACAAACAAACAAGCCTAACAGAAATTCGCAGTTCTAAATAGTATCGATAGACTTTTGTGGGGTCAAGAAAATAATTTCATTTAAAACATTTTGACCCCCCAGGGTTACACCTTAGACGGTATACTAAAAGTGATTGATAACTTATTAAAAAAACAAAATTAACATCGGTCGGCGAGATGCGTGACTCAAAGGATAAAAATGCAAGATTCCGCTGCACCATAATCTTAAAAATGCAATAAAAACAATTCGCACGCCTTCGGTTCGTTGTTTATCACCCACGATGCGACCATGATATATTCCGTGATACGACTTCTAATAGACATTACGTTTATAATGTCATAATATAGTTTTCGATATCTATGCAAAGTCAAGACTTGCAATAGCAAGTTTTCATACACACAAAAAACATGTTTGTTTGACGACCTCCCGCGCAACGGTGAGCGCTGTGGGTTAGATTCCTGGGAGGAGAAATTTGGTAATTTATAATTTCTAGATTTTCCCTGGTTTGTTCTGGTGGGAGGCTTTGGCTGTGGCTAGTTATCACCCTACCGACAAACTTTAAAAC
This sequence comes from Pararge aegeria, assembly GCF_905163445.1. Classification (NCBI taxonomy): domain Eukaryota; kingdom Metazoa; phylum Arthropoda; class Insecta; order Lepidoptera; family Nymphalidae; genus Pararge; species Pararge aegeria. The sequence continues at coordinate 6,942,117 of NC_053204.1, read as the reverse complement.
GTGCCGCTAAGTGAATAAATTTTTTTTTTTTTTTTTTTTTTTATTAATTTAGTTTTCTTACATTATCTTATTTTATATGCTTATAATTAACAGTTTCGTAAGATACAATTTTTGAAAAAGAAAAGTACAGCCCTGCTTCTGCGATTTGATACATCGGCCAGGCTGTTCTTCCTATACACATAGATAAACTAAAACTATAAAATTTACACACTTATAATAATTATTACTAAATTTTTTTTTTAATCTACTAAGTCTTGTTGAATTTTTTGAGGTCACTCAGGATGGAGTTTACCATGTCGGTGTAAGATTGCAAGGCAGATCTTTTTCGCATCAGAGAGCGCAGCTCAGTGAATAAATTGACAAATAAAAAAACTATTCATATTCAAATACACAAAACATAATATAGAGTAGAAGCATAGAGTATCAAAACTAAAAGGCTTATTTATATTACCATGGAACGTCGGAAAATTTTAGTTCAGCTAAAAGTGAAGGCCGAGTGGCGCAGTGGGCAGCGACCCTACTTTCTGAGTCCAAGTCTGTGGGTTCGATTCCCACAACTGGAAAATGTTTGTGTGATGAACATGAATGTTTTTCAGTGTCTGGATATTTATCTGTATATAATAATTATTTATTATTCATAAAAATATTCAACAGCCATCTTAGTACCCATAACACGAGCTACGCTTTCTTTGGGGCTAGATGGCGATGTGTTCAATGTCGTAGTATATTTATTTATTTATAGGTTACCATCAAACTTTCTAGTTTATAATAATAGTATGGATTGTTTTTAAAAATAAACAAAAACCGTTAGCTCGTTCTTTCCATAAAATAAATCGATATCGTGTCGCATCTATAAAAGTGAAGTCAATCTTCGAATGTTAAATGATATTCTCCGAAACGCAGTCGTTCTGTCACGAAGTCGGCGAACACTTGGGTCTTATTTCAGTTAACTCATTACACAGCCGTCTTTTGTCATTCAGATCATGCGGCCAGACGAGATTGATTGTTTTATCTCTTTTTTACTGCCGTGTCTTTAAATGATATTATTATTTACATCAAGTTTTGCCCGATTTTGCTCGGTTGGATTTGCTGTCTCAGGATAAAGAGTTTTTGCAGTAAAACTTCTTTAGGCGCGACTAGGGAGTAACTCTTACTTAGACTTTTTTAACGTAGCACGTAACGTAAGCGTTACTTCCGTCAGACGACTGTGTAGTTTCCGCTATGTAAAAATAATAATTAGGATGGGACGTGAGTATATGTTATGTACTCCACGCTTCTTGACTCATACGCCAGCTAGTATCATAATCGATTAGGATTATTTATTTCAAATTTTTTCATACGGATCAATTGTGAATAGCAAAGTGAATAAAAATTCAAGTTTTATTTAAGTTGGATTGCTCCGTTGCTGCGTGAAAGTATTAGAAACGCTAAACAGCACCGTTAGTTTTAAAAAGTTAAGTACTAACAGCGGCATAGTCCAAGGACCGCCTACACCAATAATGGAAGTTTCTTGTCAGAAGAACCCAATAGGCACCCGAATTTTTTGACACAACCCAGAAATAGAACCCAGATCTGTGCTGGGTTGTCTACGAATTGTAGACAAGCGCACTATTGCGGGATCAATAAAATCACAGTGCCCAACGTGAATTTTTAGCAAAATAAAATATGGCGTTGAACAACTTTCGTCGGGATAATTTTATTAAAACCCGCCAGAACGACTGCCCGTCCGAATGGCAGGATGCCAAGGAAATTCAATGAACAACCCTTTCGGCAGTTGTCCACGTTTTGGGGTAGGTCTGTCTGAATCCGTAAACCCCGCAAGATAAATGGCGGAAGGGGGAATTGGGCTGGTTATCGACAAACAAGATTTAGTACCTGTACCTCTTATCTGGGGGCTTACTACACACGCTTAAAGCAGTATTATTTTAATATTGTTAACGTTCTTGTTTAACTGTTATCCTTATATAGAAACGTTAAAGTATGTAGAGTTAAACTGAAATTTTAAAATAGTTTGCTTGGGTCGCCATTCCAGCACCTTGGGACCCCAAGGTCCATCGGTTCTACGAGCTACTCGTATGTGCCCACCCATTGCCACTCCAACTTCGCGATTCGTTGAGCTATGTCGGTAACTCAGGTCTTTCTACAGATCTCCTCATCCCTGATTGGATTCCGTAAAGATAATCCAACATATGACTTGATGACTAATTTAGAAAAGCGGCCCTATGATTTTCAGAAGGATATCCCATCTCCAAAAAAGATCCTATTTATTGAAAGTATTGATTTTAGGATTGATAACACAAAACTGAGCATGACATAGTTTCTAACCACAAAATACTTGATAGGTATACGAAGTGAATTTCGAAGTTCAAGCGGTGCAAAATAGACGTGACGTCATTCGGCTTTTCACCTGTCACAGCGGATCGGTAGTTATTGCAGTTTTATTCATTGAAAAGAAACAAAAATCTCACTAAGAATATAAAGAAAAATAAACGTTTTTCAAAAAACGTGATATGATTCATGTATTATGAAAAACTACACAGTTACAAAGAATCGCTAAAAGATTAAAACAATATTTTAGCGATTCTTTGTAACTGTCATCATGCCTATTATTGCTATAATAAAAGCATGTAAATACCAATACCCCTTATAGGTTAGCCCAGGTGGAGTTGCAGCCAAAAGCTAACATGTACTGGAATAAAAGAAAAAAACATTTGTGTTTCCGTCAGTATGTTTCAATGTCGAACCCACAGAATTAAGAACATTTCGAAACCGTGTACACGAATATATTTGAAGCATCATAAACCACTCCACTTTAAAGTAGTTTCTCGATTAAACGGTTAGTCACTGCATACCATTTAGCAGTTAATAATGTTTATTTAACCTCTAATGTTCTAAACGTGCACCACAAAATGGTTCCTCATAATGGTTGCCTGGAAGAAATCACTATAAGTGATAAGGCCGCCTTTGTTACACAAATTTAAATTACTTGTACCTTTGTTCTGTTTTATTTATTTCTGTTTTTTTTCTTGTGCAATAAAGTATTTTTGATTGATTGAAAATGGGAAAATGAGAAGAAAAAATTTGAGCTAGCAACATTCCACGGGTGTAAAGTGAGACGTGCGTGGGGCGTTTTCACTGTTTTTTGGCACAATGCACTGCATACTATTTGCAAAATGAGGATTCTGTATGTTCTAAATTCTGTGGTCGAACCCTATTCAGTTATCAAAGTTTTGGGGTAGGCCCGCACGGGTCGATACGCTCCCCAACAGAGAATAGAGATAAGAGCTGTAAACGCAGTTGTTTACGGCTTATAACTTTGTATAGGATCTTTTAGCGATAAGGGATACAATTTGTATTGTTTTCATTTATTGTCAATTAGGTTTTAATAAATTGACTGATATTGTGATTGATTGAATGATTGTTCTAAGTCAGATCGTCCGCGTCTGTTTTGTTAATTTTTTTTTAGAGGACCGTCTGGCTGTGTTTTTCTGTCCGTCTGTCTGTCTGTCGTGTCTTTTTTAAGAGACATCATACATTATCTTGTAGATGTTTCAGGGTCGGTACGCCGCGCCAGTGGCGTGCATAGAGGGTATGCAGATGATATAAAATGAAGAAAATCTCCAGTGCGAGTAATGAAAAACTTAAGGATAAGCTTTGTAAGAGTTATAAACAGCCTACATTTGAGTGTTACTATTTATAACTGGTATTGGAGGTTTTCTTCATTTTATATCATCTGCATACCCTCCATGCACGCCACTGGCCTCAGATTGACAGACACAGGGCGACAATTTGTAGGACGTGTTTCTTGCTTGCCTTGCGTAGGTTTGCTCTGTTTTCAGACGGTGGTACTCCACTTCAGCCTTCAGGTGGGCCAACAGCTCGGTCCGTCAAATATTACCTCGGTACTACAAAAAAATACAGACACCGAAAGCACTTTTGAATTCTAACATATTTTCAGTATTTGCAATCCCTGCTTCTATATAAAATGGTACACGAAGTAAATGATTTATACATAGTAACTTTCTACATTTTACTCAGACTTAAAAATGTTGTAATAAACAATAAAGTCGGTTCTTTTTGCTCAAAAATGTTTTTTTAGACATCTAAAAACATTTTTTTTTTTTTTGTAATAGTGAATAAGGTACGATAGGGCTGTCATATGCATAATCTATATATATAAAAGAGAAAGTGTGTGGGTATGTTCCGTATAGGCTCCGAAACGGCTGGACCGATTTCAATAAAACTTTCAGAGAATCTCCGGATTGACCTGACGAGTAATCCTGTAAAGTTTGGTGACGATCGGAGCACTCCTATTTTTGAACTGTCAAACTGTCAAATACAGCTTTTATTTACTATGATGATATTCTATTGTTGGGTGTACATACATGAAACAAATGATTTAATATATTATGAGATTTAAATTAAAAAATTAATGATGTAAGTTTGTTTAAATAAAATAAAGCAAAATCTAGCCCGGCGAAGCGGGCTGGGTACGCTAGTATTGTATAAAAGCCCTGTTAAATAAATACAGATAAAAAAAAATTTGGGTGTAACAAATAGTCGTGTTCTCTATCAACTTTCATAACCATTTTCTGTAGGGGCGCGTTTAGGGGTGCCTCGCAATAAATCAACTCATAGCGTTAAACTAATCCATTCTGCCTGTTTTATTTTGTCGGGAGTGCTTTCGCCGAGATCGAGGGGTCGCTTAATTGCACTTTATGTTTTATACAGAATTTCCCGTTTTTACAATCTGCTAAGAGTGCTAATGATATGACTTTTCCTTTATATGGACCTTAAAATATAACTTTCATATTTTTAATATCATTTTCACATTTCACAACACATTTATCTAGTATTTTTTTTAATAAAGAGTTGTGAATTTATTTTGTGTTAGTCTAGCGGAGTAAAATAGCTTCTTATGCTCATGTGCATCAAAGTGCTTATAGATAAATAGTTTTTTATTTTATTCTAATTTTCGGGACCTACAAATATGTCTCATAATAGGTAGATAGTGACTCCTCATATGGATTTATATTTTACTTACTTTCTGTTCATTTAGTTTTCTATTCAAATTAAAATTCATTTATTTCAAGTAGGCCTGCTTTATAAGCACTTTTGAAACGTCAAGTATGTATGTTTGTAGTGACTTTACCACCGGTTCGGAAAGCAGATTCTACCGAGAAGAGCCGGCAAGAAACTCAGTAGTTGCTCTTTTCCAACATCAACATTTACAATCATTTTTCTATCTTGCGGGAGATGAGAGCGAGGCTGGCTGCTTCCAATCTACCTTGTCATTGAGGAACTCATCAAATGTATAGTAACCTCGCTGTACTAGATGCGTTTTTACACATTTTTTAAATGTATGCATTGGTAGGTCAAGAATTTCCTTAGGAATCAAGTTGTAAAAGCGTATATTCAACACCACAAAAAAGTTCTGCACCTTTCGCAGACGATATGCAGATATCACTAATTTATGTCCGTTTCTGGTAAGTCGATTGTTAATTTCAGCTTTTTGTTTATAAAGAGTAATATTTTGTCTCAAAAAGACTATCTTAATATATATAAATCTCCTGTCACGATGTTTGTCCGCGATGGACTCCTAAACTACTTAACCGATTTTAAATTAAATTGGCACACCGTGAGCAGTCTGGTCCAACTTAAGAGATAGGATAGCTTAGATCTTTAATTATAGTCGCAATTTTATTTTATTGCAATAAATTAATTGACAGTCGCATGTTATATTTACTACTACACTCATTTAAGGCTTAGCGATACTGAATACTTTAAAAACAAAATAAAACGCAGACGAAGTCGCGGGCAACAGCTAGTATTATTATAGATATATTGAGAAGCTACTGTAAGAATACCTATTTGTTTAAATTTTTCACGAAGCGATTCGCGTGATCCAAGTTTATATATTGTTAAAGAAATTGTTGAAATCGTTCAGTTAGCCAAGTAGGCTAAAAATAATTCCTCTTTATAATACTGGTAAATATTATTATATTGGACTTGCCTATCTTCTTCTTCTTCTTTTTCTTTTCCCTCTGGGCTTGTCTCCGCACTTGGTCGGCCGGAACCTTCCGTTATACGTAGTGCCACTGGTAGGGCTCCCCGCTGGGTCACTCCAGCCAGCCGAGCTCACTCCAGAAGCTTATCAGGCCGCCCAGGTCGCCAAGTGCTTCTGGGAGTGATGATGCTGCACGTTGCTCTACTACTCCTCTACATCGGAGAGTAGCTCTGCACAGAGGACTGTCGGTTATACCTAAAATGAAAAGATTTTTGTTTAGTTGGCAATGCCCTGTTATCATGCTTACTACCGTCTTTAGTTTGTTCCGACTTAGTTTTAGCAGTTTGGTTGTTAGTCGTGTGTTAAGGTTTGGAAAGGAACTCATTTTTGTTTTTCCATAGCTCTGAGGCACTGGGTTTCTTACCAGGGTATGCATACAGCAGGAAACTTGCATAAAATGGAAAAAATCCTCCTCTTATACGGGCTATATTTCAAGTTTAGGGTATGCAGTGCTTTTGTTCATGTATGAAGTGCACGCCACTGCTCTGAGGGTGGACTTGCCTATATTGTATCGACTAAATCGCAGAGTTACATTGAATATGCAAAATTGTTCGAACATTTACACTTCCTCGGAATCGATGTGAAAACCAAAAATCGCCCTCGGCAAAAGGTATTGGGCGTAATGGCCTGTTTTATGCACTCGTACAATCTATGATTCACTTACGTAAATACGAGTACAGTTAGCCATCGGTGCGGAGAGGTTACTCTAATCTCCTGTATTTCATTATTGCATTAGAGGGGAAACATTTGCCTAGCAGTGGAGCTTCTTGAACGAAAAACTAATTTCTAAAATCATATTTAACCCTTCTGTTATCGGATAAAATGCACAAGTACCTGAAATACTTAAAACTTTTGTCCTTAACACCTTCAATATGTCTGAGTTTAGATTTGAGTGGTTCTAGAGAGAGCAAACTTAAAATAGTACATTTTCAACCTTGCTCCCACGACATACGGTGTGTTCTAACTGTAGTATATACTTTTGTCAATTTGCGTGGGAAATTTTATATATGGGGTTTCTAGCGATAGTTATTTGTTTTGTATAAATGTTACCATAGGGTAGTTAAGAATAATTTATGCATTTGTTTCGCTTCTCTCGTTGGTTTAGTAGGTAGCATTTCTTGACTTCGGATCGCGAGGTACTCGGTTAGAATACGGTACGAGCAAAAAGTGAAAGATGTTTTAGTACCAGTATCTACTATTGTACCAATTAGGAGTATAGGTTCAATATAACTACCATACCCCTAACCGGTTAGCCCGTTACCATCTTAGACTACATCATCACTTACCAGCACGTGAGATTAGTGGAATAATAATAAAAAAAAAAATGTCGTTTAATATTTGCTAAGTTAATATGTTTATTGATTGTTTATTTTCTATTTTGAAGATCTCTCCGGCGCAGCGATGAGCGCTGTGATTTTATTTGCGGAAGTCCCAGGTTCGATCCTCGGGTATTTGTTATATCATAATTTTCTCTGGTATGGTCTGGTTGTGCCGAGAAGCGATTATGCGTTCCGTTACGTTGTCGCATAGAAACAGATTATTGGGTAGGGATTTAATAAAATTGCCGTATCCCTTACAGGTTAGCCCGTTACCATCTTAGACTGCATCATCGCTTACCACCAGGTGACATTGCAGTCAAGGCCTAACTTGTAGACAAAAATTGTTATATCCCGCCAACCCGCATTTAAAGTCGACGCTGTGCCAAGCAGTGAGACGATATAAGGATAATTACGATAAATGTTTTCTATCACAGTTAGTGATACGAATGCCTTTATATCTAATATTAGGTAGAGAAGTGGAGGTCGACGTTCTCCTCTATTTTAGTCTATGGTTGAATAGTTCGTGGCTAATATAATCTGTGGCGCTAGGCGTGGCGTAATTAAGTGATGGCAGTTCAAGTTCAATGACATATTGATCACCTTCGCCGCGCCCGCTCCCGTGCGATCAGTTCAGGAATCGGGTTCCATAGATAATGCAGAGGATGGTAATAAAAAAGGTTTTATTTTATATAATATATCTGCTTCAATAGAATTTTTGAAAGTATGGCCGTTGGCAAGTAAATAACTCTTTGTAATTAAATGTAAAATTTCCTATTTTTAAAATTATTAGTGCAAAATTAAAAAATATGTACCTAGGCCTAGAAAACTCTCCATTTATTTAGTTTTTACAGTGTTTTCATTCGGTTAGTTTTTATCTGCTTCGAATTTCTAGTGCATAGGATATTCGACTACGGATGACGAGGGCTTGGGATTGATTTCAAGACCGGGATAAAAAGGTGTTTGTTCTTTTCAGTGAGCAATTGGCGGCAGAAAAAAGCGGTAGTAGGTACTTATCCGGATGAGTTCTATTACAAAAAGTCTAGAGACCTTGTTAGAATGAGAGAGCGCCTGAATAAAAATAAATAAATAGTAATATAGACTACGACGATACACATTGCCATCTAGCCCCAAAGTAAGCGTAGCTTGTGTTAAGGGTAACATTTTATATTTTTCCATAGCATAGGTGACATGCATACCAATTCCAATTTCAAAACCGCGGGCAGACGGCTTAGCTCGTAAACAATTTTCAATTTTTCCTCGGGAACTAATTAAGATCGGGATAAAAGGTAGCCTATGTTCTTTGCAGTGGCGTGCACCTAATATATGCACAAAAGCACTGCCTGCCCTAAAATTTATATATAACTCGTATAAGAGGAGAGCTTTAACAGTTTTCTGCAATTTTCCTGCTGTATGCATGCCCTGGTGAGAAACCCAGTGCACTACTGGTTCTTTGCCATGTCAAAGGCTACATGCATGCCAAATTTCATCCAAATCCGTATAGCCGTTTTTGCGTGATTGGGTAACAAACATCCACACTTTCACATTTATAATATTAGTAGCTTCTGCCCGCGACTTCGTCTGCGTGGACTTCAGAATTGGGTCTAAAGCTTCGCTCGTAAACACTTTCCAATCAAGGAATCGGGATAGAAAGTAGCCTATGTTCTTTTCCATGTCAAAGGCTACATGCATGCTAAATTTCATCCAAATCCGTATAGCCGTTTTTGCTGTGTTACTTCTGCTTGTGTTGTAATATGAGGTAGTTTGATATTTTCATTTGAATTCTTGTATTAAATTAAGTTATCGCACATACTAACAAGTGCATGCTGTGACTACCTAAAAGTGAAATTATGTGTCAATAGTAACGTAAGGCCAGCTTTATCCATAACTTTTTTATTTATTTATTTACTTATACTCTTTATATGTACACCCCTCAGGAAAACGAGAAAAGAACAAACACACGAAGAATGAAGCAGGATACAAAAGGCGGCCTTATCGTTAAGTAGCGATAAGGCCGCCTTTTTATACATTTTATTTTGTTGGAAGGCCTACTAAAAAAGGGTTCTAAGAAAAAGTTTCTAAAGTACAGTGATCTTACCAAAGCGTGCATTCACGAGTATCTAGCGCCTGGCCAGTATCAAATAAGAGTTACCAATAAAAAGGAAACAAAGCGTTACTTTCCTTTACACAGACTAACCGGAAAGGTAGACGGAGCCTTCGAGAGTGAAAGTGAAGCCTGTTGCTCTAGAAGAATAGTAAGGTGTCTTTAAATTCCCAATTAATAACTTTTATCTTGTTTAGTTCATTCAAATTAATTAAACAATGAATAAAAAAAATAAACAAAATTGAATTTGTGTAACAAAGGCGGCCTAATCACTTATAGTGATTTCTTCCGGGCAACCATTATGAGGAATATACTAACATATGAATCCTTATAGCGGAGTAATTAGTGTCTTTTTTTTATCATTATTAATTAATCCATTGACCCACTAAAGGACAAGGGTCCATCTTGCTGGAAATGTAAAAAAAAAAGTTTATTTGGCTAAATAAAATTACTGTAAACAATAATGGCTAGAGCCTTCTTTTAAGGGTTACTACCCCTGTGTCAGAAGGCAAATGTGCGAACGGCTAGACTTTTAACGACTGTGAAAATATTACAGACAAATCTCTTTCCTTCACCATTAAATATTGGATAGAAGCAGGCGTTACATTGCGGGAATCCATAATATATTATGAAAATTAAGCTCCGCGAACAGCAGAGTATAGCAAATTAAGCTAAATTTTCATAATTCACCGTTAAAGCAAATGATATTACTCGTACGAGTATATTAGTTTAAAAGTACACATGATATACTTATCGTTAGAGGTTTGAAAGGCAGACCAAAGTACTAAACGCTGGGCTATCGCTAGGATATACATTTTGTCCCTTTCCCGTGAGAAAAGGTTTTCTGCCGATGCTAGCCATGCCTAGATTGGTACCTACTAAACTATGTAGCATCTACCACAGATTGCTGGCTTATTGGCTTGATTGCCGACCTTACCTATCGTCTATTTTCCATTTAGTCTGCGCAATACATCGGAACATAGGATAGCGTGCTCGCCAGCGTCCATTATGCAACTCTTTATGTATTCCACGATCTTGCGTTTCCTGCCGACTGACACGGCACGACACGAGGAAAGTATGCAATTGATTGTAGTTTACATGCACTTTGTCGTGCGCCGGGTTCCTTACCAGGGTATGCATTCAGCAGGTCAATTGCATAAAACGGGCAAAAACTCTCCTACTATACAAACTAGATGGCGCCACAAATATCCTGCATCGCGCTAACGAAGTGTTCACAAAAATTTACCATATATACAACTTCCAAAGATGAATGGCTCGGGGGAAGATCTTTCTATTGTTACGGTCGAGCGCATCACTATAAATATATGAATTTTAGTGTAGGCAGTGCTTTTGTGAATGTATGAAGTGCACGCCACTGTACACGCACTTGAATTGTTATTAACTACTATAGCTACCTGGCATGGGCAGGAAATGTTTCTCTTCGGGGAAATGAAATGAAAAAAAAAAATTATTTAATTTATTTCTACATTTCTTGAATATAGTTAGTTCACCACGATAATATTTTGGATTTGTCCCAGTTGCATGGATCGTGGTCACGACGGGACTTCCGTCCGCGTCCCGATATTTAAGAAATGTTTATTAACCACGAAAAATCTAGTTTTTAGTTTCAAATCTTTAATTTATTTCTAATTCTTAGGCCTAGTTTATAAGCACTTTGAAACGGAAGGCAGATTATTCCGAGAACAGCCGACAAGAAACTCGGCAGATTGCTCTTTTCCAACATAATTTAATTCTTAAAATCAAAATCTTTAGAATTTTTCGATCTTGAGGGAGAGGGGAGATGAGAGCGGAGCGGCCAAGCAGCCTTGACAAGAAATTCGGCAATCGTGTAGTACTACTACACGATTGCCGAATTTCACGATTTATAAATTGTTTTATAACTCATTTGTTTAATCTTATTCATTTGGCCACTACAGAGCACGGGTCTTCTCCCACAATGAGAAACGGTTGAGGCCGTAGCCCACCACGCTGACCCAGTGCAGGTTGATGGACTCCACATACCTTTGAGAACATAAAGTAAAACTCTCAGGCATGCAGGTTTCCTCAAGATGTTTTCCTTTACCGTCGAAGCAAGTGATATTGTTAATGACTTAAAAAACATAAGTTAGAGATGATGATGGGATTCGAACTGGGCCTCCCGAAAGTGAAGTCGAGCTCCTACCCGCATTTGAGCAGGGTGGTGGGTGTATGCTCTAAAACCGGCCCTGCAGGGGGATATTACTAGGCTGCGGATGATGATGATGTTGACTGACCAAGCAGGTGGAGCACAATGGTGAGTGGAAACCGTTTCCTATGAACAGAGCACGGCATGCAAGGAATATACATTGGGCTGCATCCATCACCGTTAGGTGAACCAAGAACTTCAGACCGGAAAAAATAAGCATATCGTTAGTGCTCACCCGGGCGGGAACTGTCACAAAAATCACTTAAATACAAGTTACATTAAAAGGCAATGTAGAGGGTAGGCAATGTTTTCGTGCATGTATGAAATGCGCGCAAGTCCTTCCCCGTCAAAACGTGGGATTGTGTATGTTAGCATTTGTTAGCGTGCCTTAAACATTCGCAGCTGCTTTTAACACTCGGTCGCTGACTAACGGTTTACAGTTCGTCCACGTGATCGGTGACTGCATGAGCTGTCATGCGAGCACCTTCAAGTCATTTATCAAGTAAATAGGCCTTCAACTCAATACATTGTTTTATGCGATTGGCTGTATGGTCAATTATCTTTGCCTTTATTGAAGGGTGGTGGGATAGAATCAGGCGTTAATTTTCGGAAATCCATGATATATTATGAAAATCTAGCTTAATTTGCTACACTTCGCGAAAAGCAGGAGAATCTGTATGGTGTAATTTATAATTTCTTCAATCCTTATACTCCACAATATCAGATCTTCGGCAATGTACCCTATACGCACGTTTCGCTCCGATACCAAAGCATCTTCAGGAGATGTTGACTTTACAATGCATTATGCATTATTCATTTTTTGTTAACATCTACAGATTCTCCTGCTTTTCGCGGAGTATAGCAAATTGAGCTTAATTTTCATAATATGCTCGTATATCCTGAAGGAGACAAATTAAAAAAAAACAGCAGGTAACACCACTTAATTTCTCAATCTCCTAACAGACATAATATGTTCAGAAATGCGAAAGCGTGGGCGTTGGCAAGGGTTTACCGTGATATTTGCAAAGGTTTGAGCGACAGGCTCATTATTATCCTTTAAAGAAAAATGCAACGCGTGGCCTTAACCCTTCTTGTTCAAAGTCAAAGTCAAAAATATCTTTATTTAAGTAGGCCCATAGGTGGCACTTTTGATGCGTACATAAGAATTACACGGTAGTGAGATGATGGCGATAACCACATTCGTAAACTTAAAACTAAAGCTACGAGGGTTCCAAACGCGTCCTGGTCTAAGAAGAAGCCCACAACAAACTTAGCAGGGGATTTTTTTTTTTTTGTTATCACCATCTCACAATGTCATTTTAAATTATTAGAAGAGCAACCTGGTTAGAGCAATAATTTACACCCAAGCTTTTTTATCGTTTACGTAGTCCTTTATACTATAATAGGACTTTTCTATAAGCTTACGTTTAATACAAACTTTGAACTTTTTAAGAGACATCTCCAAGATGTCAATTAGTAGTTTATTGTAGAATTGTATGCAATTTCCTTTAAACGAATTATAAATTTTATGTAACCTAGTATATTGCACTGTAAGTTTATTCTTACTTCTAATGTTTAAATTATTGCAGTCAAATTTTTTTTAAATTTAGAAATGTTTTTATGAACGTACATTAAATTTTCAAATATGTACTGTACACTGTCATTATTTTAAAATCTTTAAATTTGTCTCTCAATGACTCTCTCGGACCCATTTTGTAGATGGAACGAACAGCCCTCTTCTGCAGCACGAAAATAGTGCTAAGATCAGCAGCATTACCCCAAAGTAAAATTCCATATGACATAATATAATATAATATAACATAAGTTCTGAGGGGAGACCCGGGCCCTGTAGTGGGCCGGTGATGGTTTGATGATGATGATGAACAAAGCAACGTATTGAAGCTATTTTAGTCCATTTGCTCGAGTACCATAGATTATTTCTCACCCCAAAAAGTGCACGGTTACTAAGAGTTTTTTGAACTGAAAACTTCTTTTGGCACTCCACGCTGCACCAAGTGGTGATTGATAGACTTCACACGCAGGCATACATGTTTCCTCACCGTGTTATCTTTATTTATTTATTTACTAGCTGTTGCCCGCGACTTCGTCTGCGTTTGTTTTATTGATGTGGCATTAAATTTAGTTGTAGTTCTAAAAAAAATTAAAGTATTCAGTATCGCTAAGCCTTAAATGAGGGGTTTGCTGCTTTTCGCTGAGGAGTTCTGTCCTCTATATCTAACCACAGTTAAATTAACCTCTATAGTACAAAAATAATTATTTAAATCCGTTATAATTTGTCGGAGTTATGGTGTAAAATCGTCAAACACTCATCCCCTCTCCCAAAGGAACCGGGCTTGATGTCGGGATAAAAAGTATCCTATATTACTTCTAACACTTCCAAGAATATGTGTACAAAGTTTCATGAGGATCGGTTAAGTAGTTGTTGCGTGAGTAACAAACAAACTTACATTGACATTTGTAATATTAGTAGGGATAGGGATACTCTTTATTTGTACACCACTCAGAAAAACGGCACAAAAAAAAGAACAAACACATGAAGAATGAAGCAGGATACAAAAGGCGGTCTTATCGCTAACTAGCGATCTCTGCCAGGCAACCTTAGGATTAGGAAGACTAACAAGAAAAACGAATAGGTGGGGTACACTATTTAGTGCATACATACAAATGTCATACTAATACATAAACCAGACACAAATACAATAATAATATTGATAAATATAAAAAATAAATATACTAATACATATTTTAACATACCATAAATACTTAAATATGAGTTTGAGTAGATATATAAATAACTAGCTGTTGCCCGCGACTTCGTCTGCGTTTGATTTTGTTTTTAAAGTATTCAGTATCGCTAAGCCTTAAATGAGTATAGTAGTATATATATAACATGTGACTGTCAATAAATTATAGACAAATAATAAAATTGCAACTATAATTAAAGATCTAAGCTATCCTATCTCTTAAGTTGGACCAGACTGCTCACGGTGTGCCAATTTAATTTAAAATCGGTTAAGTAGTTTAGGCGTCCATCGCGGACAAACATCGTGACAGGAGATTTTTATATATTAAGATTAAGATAATAGTAGTCTTTACTGAGCGAGATACTAGGCCTTAAAATAATTTTTAAATATGCCCAGTGTCTTCTTTGTCTCAATGCGAATGCATTCCACAATTCAGTAGCTTCACCGTTAAAGCAAGTGGAATTTAAAGTGCCTAAATTACAAATTTCGGGGCTCGAACTCTGTCTCCACTGAAGAAAAGCCGAAGCCTCACCCACTAGGCTATCACCGCTATTATTTAATTTGCAAAAACGCTTTGAGGGAACAATAAGTAGGTTTCGACTTGTAGCCATAATAAAATGCGAGTCGACGATGTCGTAACATGATTGCCCAGTTTTTACGATACAACACTGTCAATGATTTTTTTTATCGATTAATTCGTAAGCGAGGTGACCCCTGACCGACCCACTAACCTCCTGGCGTCTTTCGCCTTTTTACCAGTAGCTGTAAAAGATTTTCTCGCTCGCAATCGAGGTGTCGTTTTCGAGAATTAAACTCCAAAACAAGTGACTTTACTTTGGCGATACATTTAAAGTCACTTGTTTTGGAGTCGCAAATCCTGTCCTGCTGATTTTGTTTTACAAACGTTTTGCCAAATGCCCTAGCTTAATAATTATAGATAAATTTGAGCTTTAATGCTATGCAAATAAGACTCATTTTACACCGATGTTGAAGTTTTTCTATACTCGAAAACGACACCTCGATTGCGAGCGAGCAAATTTTTCACTAAGCGTACAGTACAGGTTTCTTTTTTAAATCGATCATGATTGACGGGCCATGCAGCCATCAGCCTACCCGATGGTAAGTTTAAATCGGTCGCTTATAAACAGAGCCAAATTTTTTTATTCCACTACAAGTTATCCCTTGACTGCAATTTCACCTGGTGCTAAGTGAAGTTGCAGTCTAAGATGGTAGCGGGCCAACCTGTTCGGGAGTATGGCAGTCATACCCCTAATAGGTTTCTCCGCGACATCGCACCGGAACTCTACATCGCTTAGCGGCACATCTTTGTCGGTAGGATGGTAACCAGCCACACCCAAAGCCTCCCACCAGACCAGAGAAAAATCAGAAATTATAAATTGCCTTTTTCTGTTCGATTCTTTTTTTTGTTCGATTCCCGGAACTCGGGACCTCATACTCAAATTCACAGCGCTAACCGTTGTGTTCTTCTTCGAGTACGTAGTGAATACTACGATCATATCTTACTAAGTTATGCTTTAATATTTATTTATATTATAACATTCATTTTTCTATCTTGTGAGAGATGAAACCGGAGCTGCTTTTAAAATACCTTGTCATCGTCCTGTCGGTAATCTTCGTGTACAAAAAAAGTTGATAACGAAGCATAGTAAACTTCCAAGTATTTAGTTTAAGTACGGTATCCGCGTAATAGGTATCTGGTTTAAAATTGCCATTGCGCAAACTGTGTGCTGTCAAAGTAACGGTGGCCAGTCAAACTTGCCTGTTGACATAACTGCGTACACCTAATGCGCTAAAAAGATTTACCGGCTACCGTATCTGTGTCACTGCCCGTTAGACTTTATTTATGTGCTTTATAAAGATTTAAGCGACTCGTTGGTCTATTTGACTAAGGATCATGGGCTTTGACGTATGACCTTTCTTTTCTTAAAGATTTTGCCGGCGATTTCGTCCGCGTTTGTTCTTGAAGTTATACTTCTTTGGCGGCGTTAGGAAAAGAACATGGGAGTGACATTATACGATGTAACGAAATGCGCGAGCACATGGTTACACGATTTTAACAGGATGAAGGTAGTTGCGAAACATAGTGAGAGGGGAATACATCGTCCGCCAGCTCATTTTTTACGATGCGCGCGCACATCTAACAAAAAACCGACCCCCTGAAGTTAGCTTTGACAGTGTACATTTTCAGTTGTCAAAGTCTGCGGTCCGATATTGTTAGTGTCGTTTTTATCTACAAACGTAAAGTAAAGCGTAAGATAAAATTTATGAAAAGATTTTTATCTTGTTACGCCAAAGAAGTATAACTTCTAACACTAAACACACGTTTTTTTGTGTTTCAAAATGTTAAAACGTTTATTTGTGGGATGTGTGGCAGTAGCCCAGTGGATAGGACTTCGACTTCACTTTCGGGTCCGAATACAAACACTAACTTTTCGAATGTGTGTTTTACCTGCATGCTTGAGAGTTACTCTATAGTCATCCGCAATGGACCAGTGTGGTGAAGGTGGACTACGGCCCTAACCTGTTCTGATTGTGGGAGGAGACCCGTACCCTGATGGTTATGATCATGGGACTGGGAAAGCAATGTTAACTGGACCCAGTAAATGGATAGGACTCACTTTGGAGGTTAAAAGGATTATTATTGTACGTCTGTTTTAGTTTTTATCATTTACATCGAAAAAACTAAAATACGTTTTTAATTTTTATTTTTTTATTTATTTATTTATCAAATAAAGCAATTACAATAAAATGGTTAGTATAAAAACACCGAAAAAACCGCAGAGGTTTGTCCTCGGTGCCTATCTGCAACGATTGCCTAAGGTGTTAATTAGAAGAATAAAACCAGCTGTGGGAAAAACATACTGCTACATTGTAGAACGATAGGAACCAAGTAAGACTGTCCATTTTAATTTTTAATAGCAGTAAGTACCAAAATAATATAAACTATACGAGATACAAGAGTCAGCCAACTAACTTCGCTAAAAAGTATTCTTTGAGTTTACGCTTATGGTTACTTACGTATTTAGGTCTTTTAATTTTTTAAGCTCGCGATTACTTCTAATTTTAATGACAATTTTCTATGAGGCTTCGCGGCTAAATCGATCACGGTCAAGATTATAACATATAAACATACATTGTTATCGCTATGAATTACCACATAGATTATATACTTTAGTTATTTCATTACTTATACGCAGCATAAATCCTTAATTAGTTCGTTCAAGAGATAAAGGATGTCATACAACAATATTGCGCGATGTAGAATATTAAACATTAAAAAAAAAATGAAAAAACAAGTAATGAATATTTATAGTCTGCATTGCAAGTGTTGCCATTGCAAAAAGCAATAAACGGTCTCAGTGGGCGGTATTGTTACCGTCGCCATTGTTTGGGTTTTTTATCGCGCATCTTAATTACTGCAAGTGCCACACTGCTGTGCGCCTTCGCTAACTAAACGTGGCTGATAAGGCACTTAATTACGTATTAACTTACTTTATTAAATGTTTGTCACTGTCCGATAGAATTTCACCAAAAGTCGGTCGCAATGTTTTACTGCTTTATGAACACCCGACCCAAAAACTACATGGTTTTATTTATAGTTTGACGTGTCTGTGTGTATGTGTGTGTGTATGTCTGTGGCGTCGTACTTCCCAAATGGATGAACAGATTTTAATTTAGTTTTGATGAAAATCGGTGTACTGACACGAAGGGGCGAATTACATTTTTTTTTTCACTTTTCCCTCAATATGGGTATTAAATGAAAGGACTTGACTCAAAATTGAGAAATTATAAAAAAAATAAAATAAAATCAAAATCGTACACTATCGTAGATACGATACTAGATTGAACGGATTGGATTTCTAAAATGTATATTGCAGTGGTAGAGTTATTAGCGACAGATGTCGTCCGGGGAAGTACTGCTTCCAAGCTTTGTAATTACAGGTAAATTAGCCTTAACGCCTACCCCTCAGGTTACTGGACACAGGGCGGCTCGTTGCAGGACGTGTTTCTTGCACCCTTCGAAGTGCTGTTTATTGGCTGGGCTAGAACGGTTAACGGGACAAGTCTGTTATTATTATTTAAGTTTATTTTACATTTCATTCCAAGGTTAAAAGCATTAACGCTTACAGACAGTATAGTTTACGCGTTGTTCATTACAAAGTTGCAAAGGTTCGCGACCTACGGCAAATATATAAATACAGACAGACAAATTTACAACCGATTGTTGTACGCACCGCAAACGTGACTGGCTTAAACAAAATCAGTGGGCACCTTTGAAGAAGGTGTAATAAATAAGTTCTTTATTTTTTAAATATTTCACTGCCATGTTTGGCGTACTGTTTTGGAAAAGAATACATACATACTTGTTTCATAAAAGAGGCTAAACACGAGTGTTTTCTATTTTATATTACCGTACTTGTGTTTTATTATAACCCCATTTAGTTTAGTAGCGCCCTGCATTTTTTAAGTAGAAGAATCATTTTTAATGATAACAGGTAATAACCTACAAATATTTTAAATACCGTCAATGAGTTTTTACGCGGTTAAAATCTAAATATATAAAAGAGGACCCACTGACTCACTGACTAATCACGAAATCTCAGGAAGTATAAAGCCTACAAATTTGAAATTTTAAAAGTAGGTTTCTTTTAGGACGTAGATGTCAGCCGAGAAACGATATTGAGAAATTGCCCCCCTAAAAATGGTATTGGAAGTTGGTTTGAAAGTCCTATGTTTTTGAAGTAAGATACGTGAAAATCTAAATAAATAAATAAAATAAATAAATAAATATACAACGACAATACACACACCGCCATCTGGCCCCAAAGTAAGCGTAGCTTGTGTTATGGGTACTATTATAGCTGATGAATATTTTTATGAATATAATACACATAAATACTTATAATATATAGATAAACACCCAGACACTGAAAAACATTCATGTTCACACAAGCATTTTCCAGTTGTGGGAACCGAACCCACGGCCTTGGACTCAGAAAGCAGGGTCGCTGCCCACTGCGCCAATCGGCTGTCAAATCACAAATCTGTATTTAGGTTATCAGCTTTAAACAATAAAAATGTAGATAAATTATTTTGGAAATCCCCCCCTTTAAGAGTGGTAAAATAGGGGTGAAAGTTGTTGCTTATTTTTTTTGATTATTATTAGGTCTACAAACCTGATTTTTTTTTTTTAAATAACTTCTGAAACTATTTTATCCAAACCAATACTGAGCCGAATCATTTATTCGTGGCATGAAAATTTTAAGTAAGATTACATCTAGGTTTCTCTTTCTTTCTCTCATGTCATTCTTTTTTTGATATTGTACTTTGAGTCCTTTAAAATGGTGGTAAAAATGGTGTATTATTAGTAATTTAAAAGGTCAGACGTTTTAAAGTTTTTAGCTTTTCATGATAAACAAATTATAACGCCTTGCCTACACTTTGATTTTACGATAAAAAGATTGCTCTAGGTGCATTATCCAGCGAGGAATTACGGGAATATATTTGTAAGTAGAATCCCACATACTTGACTCCTATAGACAGACATATGCATAAGATTTTATATATTCAATGCCGGTCTCCGCTACAAACTCAAATCGAAGCCGTGTTGGATTACTGACTGCGTAGGACGTACCAGTCCGCCCACGGTCGCTCCCGACTGAATGAAATCTCTGTGTATACTTGTACACACAGATATTAAGAACATACAGAAACCGTGTACAAGCGTAATATTGAAGCATTAAAAACCACGCCACTTTAGAATGGAATCTTGACCAAAAGGTTAGTAACTTCATACAATGTGTTCTAAATGTTCATAGAATGAAAAATGGGAGTTTTTTGAGTTTGTGTTTGAAACTACAAATAAATAAATCAATATACCTCCTACGACAGTACACACATCGCCATCTAACCCCAAAGTAAGCGTAGCTTGTGTTATGGGTAATTAAGATGACTGATGAATATTTTTATGAATAATGTACATAAATACTTAGAACATACATATAAACACCCAGGCACTGAAAAACATTCATGCTCACCACACAAACATTTTCCAGCTGTGGGAATCGAACCCACGGTCTATGACTCTGAAAGCAGGGTCACTGAAAACTGCGCCAATCGGCCGTCAAAGTATACAAACATTGTCTACAGTACCGACGCAATGTTGCCTGTTTATCGGTTTTATTACCGGATTAAGACACACAACAGAGTGTGTTCAGGAACTTCACAATCTTGTTCCTCCTTCCCGTTCTACCACAGAACAGCGAGAAACCGTGAGCGGTGGCATACTTATGTGGTTGATATTCCATCAACACGCACGAAACGTTTTTATCCACGTTTCTGTTAAGTACCGCTAAGATGTGGAACGCCCTCCCGGCAACTGTGTTTCCTGCTACGTATAATTTGAGTACCTTTAAGGCAAGAGTGAATAGGCTATTTCTAGGCAAGCGTGCTCCAACTTAGACCTCATCATTGCTTTCTAACGGGCATGATTGTCGTCAAGCGCTGGCCCATAGTTAATAAAAAAAAAAATTTACTTAGTCACGTCAAACTGATAATAAATAATAAATAAATAAATAAATATACTGTGACAATACACACATCGCCATGTAGCCCCAAAGTAAGCATAGCTTGTGTTATGGGTACTAAGATGACTGATGAATAATATATTTAAAATACTTATATACATAAATACTTATAATATATAGATACTGATGATGAGGATGGCCACCGAAAATATACTATAATAAGTTTTATACTAGTTATGCTTGCGATTATTGTATAGGTAAAGTAGGTAAGAAGTTTACGCTCCTGAGTCGTGACAATAGGAGCTGATGGTGAAGTATCGGGAGAGGTCCTCAACTTTTAACGCCGGCTTCGGGAAAAGTAAATATTTTGTGGAAGGATATGTATGAGCAGTTAAAATTTGACTATTATTATTCAGATAAAGTTGCAAAGGGCAGACCTACCAACTATTATTAAATATTAATTTCTTGCTTTTTAGTTGTTTTACAAAGTCGGTTCTTTTTAGTGGTTTTTTTTTTAATTTCATCGTTTAACTAGGATTTATAAGGTTAACGTTTAAAAGTTCACAATTATGTGAGCTTTTTGAGTAACGTGGGCAAAAGATTTAATACAAAATAACTCTTAAAGCGCACAGTAAACTCATTTCCTTTTTGGCCTTTGAAAAAATTCTGACAGAGAAAACTTTTTAATTAAGTAGAGTTAATTTCCAGCCAAGCAAAAAGTGCACGCGTTTGAATTAAAGTGCCTTATGCAGTCAGCAATTTAGTGCAGACGAAATGCATTTTTGCAATCACAAAGTGCATAACTCCTTTATACATTGAACATTCACTAGGAACGCATGAAAACCCTGTAGGTACTATTTATTAATTCCCTGGTGCTTTGTGGACTTATTTCTTTCGAGTTTAATCCCTGGACCTTCCGGCAATTAAAGAATTATGTAATGAATGAATGAAAGAATGAATGAATGAATGAATGGATGAATGAATGAATATATACACACTTTTATTGTACACCACATAAACATATTGTAAAATTATAAATAAAACTTAACAAAAAGTATAAAATTTGGCGGCCTCATCGGTACATAACGATCTCTTCCAGGCAACCAAAGGCGTTAAACACAGCTCAAGAAGAGAGGTCATGTAGGAATAATAATAATAATAATCATTTAATTCAGAACTTTTCCTTAACCACTAAGTTATTATTGATTAGTTTAAATAATAAAAATAAATAAAAAAAAAAAACAAAATTACACTCGCCCGATTGCTAGGGCAGTCGAATCTGGCAGCAAATACCTTTAGAATGCCGTTGTTGCTGGTACGTAAACGCTGTACAATAGAGAGAAGAAGAGAAGTATGGTTTTTTTTATGTCTAGTCTGATGACAGACTTCCGTAATGGCCTGTTACCAACTTACTTTCCCATCCCGGTACGATGTCCAGTTACCGGTAGATACCGATTAGAGGTTGTTGTTTGATTTAACAGTCATAACCCTAAAAGTTTAGCCCGTTAGACTGCACCATCACTTACCACCAGGTGAGACGCCAGCTAACCTGTAGTGGAAAAATTAAAAAATAAAACAAAGTCGGCTATCGGTAATTTGAAATTCCTTTACTCTTTAATTTCATAATACTTTCCCATGCCGCCATATTGGACGGCTGTCAGATTTCCGTATTTGAAAATGGAACTTTCGTTCAGAAGTCACTTATTAAGAATAAATAATTATAATCCGAGTTCAATGACAGTGATTTGCAAAGGTGATGTAATCTGGAGCCCAAGTCTGCTATAACAAAAAATACTTATCCATATTCCATACATATATTAAATATGCGACAGTATGTTTCTTTACGCAAGTAAATATATATATATATTATTTTATTCTATTCTCAATGTATTTTTTGTGTGTAAATCCATGTAATTATTTGTATAGAAATGCGAATTCCCGTCACTCATTGCCTTATTCCGTTAGTTAAGGTAGCCTGGAAGAGATCACTTTTAGTGATAAGGCCGCCTTTTGCACATAATTATATTTAAGTAAGCATTCCTGTGTGTGTTTCCTATGTTATGCAATAAAGTTGTTTAAATAAATAAATAAATAAGCAGCCTATCGACTTCATTTTTGAGAAAAAGTCATTTGAAGGTACGGAAAGTAATAATTAATACTTTTTATACAAGGAAAAGAAACGGTTCAAACAGGATTAGTAAAAAACGTGGACAGCGTGAAAAAAATAAATTTAATGCTTATTGTTATTATTAAAATATTATATCAGGTCAGCCAGCTACCATCTTAGACTGCCTAATCACTTACCATTAGGTGAGATTGCAGTCAAGGGCTAACTTGTAGTTAAAAAAAATTTAGCTATGCGTTTTTAGTAACTTTCATTAAAATTACCTCCCTTTTATTACATAACACAAACTCTCTTTCCTACGTCGCCATATTGGATGACAGTCAGATCTCCATATTTGAAAATGTAACTTTCGTTCGGAAATCATTATGGAAGCATTATAATCCGAAATCAAGTTCAATGACAGTGCTCTACTCAGGGAGTGGTAACACAATTCTCTCATAAATTATGGCTCGTAATTATAAGCCCATTACACACACGGACGTTTATAATATCAAATACACATTATCTTCGACTATTGGTAGATATTTTGTGTAAAGCTATTGGCGTACTCTCGAAGCGATGCGATCACTAATCTGAGATTTTACAACAAATAAGTCAGTTGTATTGTCAGTATAATTCGACAATGTTATAAGGAAAAAAAACCTTATATGTATTTTTTTAACATAGTAAATGCTAAAAATAAATGTATTTAGTCGTGGCAGTACCCAGCTCGCCTAGCTGGGTACTCCCATGACTAAATGTTTGTTGACAAGTGAGTTTTGTTAGGTCAGTTTTGTGAAAATTTAACATATTATATTCAAGTCTCTCCAGTTTTTCCAAGAGCTCAATTTAAAAAAATTAAAGCCTATGTAACTTCAAAACTTTAAAATAGTTAGTTATTTGAAGTAGATTCTTTATATTCTTTCTTTTAAATTGTGTGTTAAAATCTACTTATATATATTATGTTTGTTATATATTTATATATATTATGTATATTTTATATTTATATATGTATTAAGTATATTTATTTGAATTATATATGTATTAGTATCTTTACATTTTGGTATTTATGTATCAACACTCTTGCACTATCCCGTTCTCTTGCTGTAAGTCCTATCTACAAAGGTTGCCTGTAAGAGATTGCTTGCAGCAATAGGGCCGCCTTTGCATGTCTAATTGTGTACTGTATACTCCTAACTGTTTCTTTTCCTGTATGTTATACGTGCAATAAAGTGTTTCTTCTTTCTTAACTTCATGATAGTTTAGCTTTCTTTTGGCGAAGAAATGGTTAAAATCGGTCCAGTAATTTCGGAGTCTATTGGGTGCAAACAAATAAACATGAAAATCTTTCGTCTTCATTAGTAATATAAGTATAGATATGTTATAGCATATATATATATATAGTTATGTTTTATGTTATAGCATTGTAGAGCGTTTATAGGAACGTGATCCTACAAGTATACATTTGATGCATCCATTTTGGTGCAACTTTCATTAACACGGTATGGACGCAGCGACGTTGACATCTGTCAAACACTTTCACTGTAATGACACGCGGTTAATACGCTTACGAGTTACGACCGGTATCGAGATGTTTCGACATCGATTATTGATTATGTTATATTGTTATGTCCGATCTTTAGTTATTGGATATTGTTAATCGGATGTCTTTTATAGGGCTTAAGACGATGGTCTAGCTGGGTCTAAATTGATGAAAAGGATTTGAACTAATGCCGTCGCGCTGAGCCTAACCTGTTCATGTCTTCCTTCTAACAGTGCGTTAGGGACAGATGCAGCTCCGACCGGTTTTACCTATATAAATTTGTCGAGATCGATTAAAAAAAAAAACAAAATTCATTTATTTCAAGTAGGCCTAGTTTATAAGCACTTTTGAAACGCCTTTCTTGAAAAATGAACCGATTCAATATATATTTTTGACATAACAACGGACATGTCGCAGGGGGACGGCGGGAATAGAATACAATTATTACAAAATCATCCCACTTTTTTTATTTCGTGTCCCCGTTAACGAGGATAGTTAACGGGGACACGAAATAAAAAAACATACCTAGATCAACGGATGTAGGTAGTCCTGTGGTCCCCATTGAACGCGTCCCCGTTAGAGGGGGACGGCGGGAATCGAATAAAATTATTACGAAATCATCCCACTGTACCCGTTAACGGGGACACGAAATATAAAAAACATACCTAGATCAACGGATGTAGGTAGTCCTGTGGTCCCCATTGAACGCGTCCCCGTTAGAGGGGGACAGCGGAATATATTATTACGAAAAATTGAATAAAATTATTACGAAAGCATCCCACTGTCCCCGTTGAACGCGTCCCCGTTACAGGGGGACGGCGGGAATAGAATACAATTATTACAAAATCATCCCACTTTTTTTATTTCGTGTCCCCGTTAACGAGGATAGTTAACGGGGACACGAAATAAAAAAACATACCTAGATCAACGGATGTAGGTAGTCCTGTGGTCCCCATTGAACGCGTCCCCGTTAGAGGGGGACGGCGGGAATCGAATAAAATTATTACGAAATCATCCCACTGTACCCGTTAACGGGGACACGAAATAAAAAAAACATACCTAGATCAACGGATGTAGGTAGTCCTGTGGTCCCCATTGAACGCGTCCCCGTTAGAGGGGGACAGCGGAATATATTATTACGAAAAATTGAATAAAATTATTACGAAAGCATCCCACTGTCCCCGTTATCTGTCCTAGTTAACGGGGACACTGGGATTAATAAAAAACTAAATAACTCATCCCCTTGTCTTGTTTATCCTCGGGACAGTGAAATCAGAAAAAAATATTCTTCTGTATCCTTTTATACGTGGATTTTTAGACTGAACTTTTAGAAAAGTTACATATCTATTCTTTGCCTTTATGACTAACATATGAAGATATTATTAGTATCAACGTTATCTTTATTGCGAGATTACACAAGACAGATAAAGTAGATAACTACAAAGCATTTATATTTGCAATTGACTTATTTTATGTCTGCCTTAGTTTTGTTAACTTGTTACGCCTACATATATATCAAAACATATTTGTATACGTCGTTAAAAATCCGACATAACATACCCAAAGATCCAGACGTATTTCTCCATGGGATAGCAAAGGTTAGAGCATAGTTAGCTTGACTAGTAGAATACTATTTACTTTGATAAATTTTAAATCCAAAATGGCTGCCACCACAATCATTATCATCATATCAACCCATTACCGACCCTTTAAATGCCACGGGTGTCCTGCCACAATGAGAAGGGGTTAAGGCCGTAGTCCACCACGTCAACCCAGTGCGGATTGGTGGACTGCACACACCTTTGAAAACATTATGAAGAAATCGCAGGCATGCAGGTTTCCTCACGATGTTTTTCTTCACCGTTGAAGCAACGCACATAAATTTGAAAAGTTAGAGGTGCGTGCTGGGATTCGAACTGGGCGCCCCGAAAGTAAAGTCGAAGTCTTAACCACTGGGCTAACACCGGTGACAAGGTTAATTATTATAGAGCCAGTTTCATAGAAGTTCACAAATGGCAACAGATACCATATTCCAAACACCGACCCATAATAAACAATGAATCAGAAAGCAAAACACTCTAATCAAAGCGTGGCCCAGTTTATTGCACACTTTGCATTACACGAAGTAGGTATGAACGTAAAAGGTTGGATACACGTGTTGCATCAACATTGTTGCGTAAGTATTCACCGAGCATCATTTCTCCAATGATAAAATCAAGTGTTCCTCCCATAAACGTGAAGATCATAAGTTACAATAACTTGGTTAACTTGCAATATTTTGATATGAAATTTATTTTGATGGGCAACACTAATATCCGTTTTATCTAAAACTAGGAATCGCCTTTCTCATGTTCATTCATCGTAAAGTCAACATTTCTACACCAAACAGATCTTAGGCAATGTACCCAACATTGCTGATGATCTGTTTGGAGTATAAAGATTGAAGAAATTATAAATTATACCATACAGATTCTCCTGCTTTTCGCGGAGTATAGCAAATTAAGCTTTTTTTTAAATAATATATCATGGATTTCCGCGAAGTAACGCCTGCTTCTATCCAACGTTTGTGAGCTAGCAACAAACCGCGGGTGTGACGAGAGACGTGCGCGGGACGTTTTCACTGTTTTTAGACACAGTGCATGGAATAATGGCTGAATGAGGGTCCTGTATTTTCTTAATTCGGTGCAACGAAACATTCTAAAAAAAAAATTGGTTTTCTGTAAAGTCGGCTTACTGACGATAGTTGAACGTGACAACGTCGTAAGAAAATACTGCTGGAATGGTTACATTTTTCAAAAGAAAATTTTAATTTTATTTGTTTGATAGATATTATCGTTGCTATAAACATTTGACACCACATTCACTTTTCACTGCACTTCATCTTTGCCGAAAACATGTAATTGTATTATTGTATAGAAGCTGTCCACGCGGACGCATCGCTCACTCAAGTAGGAGAGAGACAGATGTCGAACGCGGAGGCCGACTGTGCCTCTTTGTCGCTCTTTCCGCGCTCTCGCTTGCACTTCTAGCCTTGAATGGAACGCCTCAGAGCGAGGTAACGCCGCATACGTCATGTTTTTTCGTGCGTGCAGCCGGCTCCATCGAATTATAAGACGTTGTCACGTCAAAACATAGTTACTGCCGTTACCACAGGCGTAAGCAAAATACAATGTATACCCCCATTTTCAGTCAAAAGTTAGATTTATTGCAATGGCGGCAAACACAGACACAACGTTGATAAATGGCAGTTGGAAACTGTGCATTTACACGCTAGCGTATCTGATTCCTAGAGTTATGACGGCAAGTGATGCAACTTTAGCCATAGGATTGGCCGGTTAATGAGCCTTTCTGTGCAATAATATAATACTTAATCAATCGTATCGGGCGCGTTTGGAACCCTAGTAGCTTTAGGTTTAAGTTGGCGTACGAAGTTATCACCATCCCCTTGCAATTATGTTAACATATATGTATGAAGGCTTCATAAGTGCCTGTGATAGCCTACATGAAATTTTGAATTTGAATTTGAACTTAAATTTACCTTTCAGAAATAAGGTTCACTTATGAATTTAAGCAATTTTAATCACTTGCTTTAACGGTGAAGGAAAATACAGCGAAGAAAGCTGTAGTCTTTGTAGGTACAAGATGTACTTTAGTTTATGTGTATTCAAGGAGGTAACAATAAAGCTTTCAACCACGCCAAAAAAAAAAGTTACAAGTTGTGCTCGCTCGCAATCGTCGTTTTCATATGCAAATAAGATCCATTTTACTGCGATGTTCAAGTATTTCTATACTCAAAAACGACTGCTCGATTGCGAGCGCAAACTGAAACGGATTTACTACAGCAAGGTTAATAAACCGTCCTATTATAGTATAAAGGACTACGTAAACGATAAAAAAGCTTGGGTGTAAATTATTGCTCTAACCAGGTTGCTCTTCTAATAATTTAAAATGACATTTTTTTTGTTATCACCATGATAACAAAAAAAAAAAACACCCGGCTAAGTTTCTTGTGGGCTTCTTCTTAGACCGGGACGCGTTTGGAACCCTCGTAGCTTTAGTTTTAAGTTTACGAATGTGGTTATCGCCATCATCTCACTACCGTGTAATTCTTATGTACGCATCAAAAGTGCCACCTATGGGCCTACTTGAATAAAGATATTTTTGACTTTGACTTTGACTTTGACTTTAAACATTCGATGAATTTCTTAACAACTGGGTTGCTTACAAACATCCGGCTCCACTTTGTAATTCTCCCAGAGAGAGAAAAATCGCTTGACGACCTCCCCGGCACAACGGAGAGCGCTGTGAATTTAAGTAGGCAGTCCCGGGTTTGATTCCCGGTAGGGGCAAGGTGGCTAGTTACTACCCTACCGACAAAGACGTGCCGCTGAGCGATTTAGTGTTCCGGTGCGATGTCGCGTAGAAACCGATTAGGGGTATGACTACCATATTTCCTAACAGGTTAGCCCGCTACCATCTTAGATTGCATCATCACTTACTACTAGGTGAGATTGCGGTCAAGGGCTAACTTGTAGAGGAATTAAAAAAAAAAATGTAAATTGTAAATTGTTGATGTTAGAAAACAGCAGCCGCTGGGTTACTCGCCGGCTTCTTCTCGGTATCTGCCTTCCGAACCTGTTGCAGAGTCACTACAAACAGACTTAACGTTGCAAAAAAAAATTAGGTTATAAAGTAAGTCTACTCTAAATAAATTATTCCTTAATATGAATTTGTATTTATTCAGCCCCTTCTCAAAAGAAATAGCAATACCAATACCCAATTACAAATTTGTATTTTAACATTTCATATGATTGAAGCCTTAGTACAAGATTTGCTCGCAATCGCGAAGTGGTTTTTAAGTATTGAAGACCATCGATGTAATAAAATATATTTTATATGTACTGTATTAAAGCTCAAATTTGCCTACAATTCTTTTGCTCGGACTTTTGCCAGAACGTTTGTAAAACAAAAAATGCAGGACTCTAATTCGAGTGACATTAGGTCCATTTTACTTTGACGATACATAGTTTTATATGCTATAACGACCCCTCGATTGCGAGCGATGAAGTCTTGCACTGTGGCTAGTTCTCTTGTAACAACAATCGCGTTCCAGTTAACGCGAGCCGATCGCATTTCCTGTTTCCCTAGTAGTAAGTAGTTGTACCTAGTAACTCGTAGTATAAATGGAATGTTGAAGTGGCTCAGTGAGCTTTGCATCTGTTTTCACTATTCGCTTCGCCTAGTAAATTGTGCTCATTGTTAGAAAGTAAATCATTTCAGTCTTGCAAATGAATCTGTATTGACATCTTGGAGATGTCTCTTAAAAAGTTCATAGTTTGTATTAAACGTGAGCTTATAAAAAATTAAAAAATTCAAAATTCATTTATTTCAAGTAGGCCTAATTTAAGCACTTTTGGAACGTCTGTGTGTAGTGACTCCACCACCGGCAGATTCTACGGAGAAGAAGTCGGCAAGAAACTCAGCAGTTGCTCTTTTCCAATATCAACAATTTACATTTTAAAATTCATTTTTCTATCTTCTGAGAGATGAAAGCGGAGCCGGATGCATCCAAGCAACCTTGTCATTCAGTAATTCATCAATTGTATAATAACCTCGCTGTAATAAAAAAAGGACTACCTGCGTTTCTTAAATATAGTTCAACGGGTACCATGATAATATTTTTGGATTTGTCGATATTTCGACCCAGTTGCATGGATCGTGGTCACGACGGGACTGCGTAGGTACGAGATGACAAGTTGGATGTCACGGGCAGAATCTGACTACCCGATTTCGCGTTCTTCTTGTCGGTATTTCACGAACTGTTCGACACACTACACTGACAACGTCACTTTTAAATTGAGAAGCTGTACGATGCTTTCTTGGTTTGCATAATTCTACCACTGGGTTCCACACACTTGCTAAATTAAAACCGTCCGCACGATTGAAATTTGTGTGCTTCCGAATTTCAATCGCTTCACGAACTAGTCTTGGAATATAATCATCATGGTCATGCATAAGAGTTCCTTAATTAAAAATTACGCGCGTCGAATCGGTGTCGTAACTTTAGATAGTGCCTAACGTCGTTAGCCGTAATCTAAGAGTTGGTGAAACGTTTTATTCCACCAAGCGTCACCCAAATCATTAGGCATCCGGTTTAAGCGTATAGGTATAGTGAAAATAGGCATAAACCGAAAAGTTAATGTAAAACCAATAACTTTTGTTAGGTTAGGTAGGTTATTTAAAACGCCATAAAACTAACTTTAATTTTATTTGTTTCACAGGTAATTAAAGATAAAATATAAGAGACTCCAGGTTCATCCGAATTCGAATCCTTGGACCCTCGAGGTGTTTGTAGGTATCATATTACAGGAGAGGTATTTGAAAAAAAACTGATCTATTGGAAATCAGATATTTTTTTTACGACTTTTATTTTCAAATACCTTCTCCGTTTTTTATTGTTCTATCTATTTTACTGCTTGATAGACAACTTTTTTTATTATTAATATAAAAATAGTAATAATAATCTTTATTTCAGGCTCATATTTTTTTGTTATTAAAAAGACATTATTTCCATAAACCTAAAAAAAAATGCAGGATGCAAGATGAGAAGGGTTTTGGCCGTAGCCCACCAAGCCGGCCCGGTGCTGATTGGTGGACTTCACACGCATTTGAAAACATTATAGAGAACTCTCAGGTATTCAGGTTTCCTCACGATGTTTTCCATCACCGTTTAATTGATATTTCGATTACTTAAAACGCACATAACTTTTCAAAAGTCGTGAGTGCGTGCCGAATTTCGAATTTATTTTTCAGAGTAATATTAAATTCTATTTTCTCCAAGGTTATTCTTAACTTTTTTAAAGGTTTTACTTTAGGCTCGAGCTCATTATAAAAGCCCGATACGAAATCACACAGATTATCACGTAAACTCGATCCAAAAAAAATTATCCTCTCCCGGTGGCCCTGAAAACATAAAAACAAAACCATTACTAAAATAATAGTCACTAATTCACTAAAATTACCAAAAATACTCACGGCGCGACTCTCAGACCAACGGATTAGTATAATTTCGGTTCGCATTGCGCCTCCCGCCATTTTCTAACTTTATCCTTCATTGGAATTTCTGATTAATGATTATAGCAATGGCCGCGAGGCGAAAGCGCGCGCGGTTTGGCACTGCTTTTTTAAAATTCCAAACGATGTTTATAAGCAAAGGAGAAAATCGTGTCGGACTATGCGAGACCCCATCTTAAAAAACCTTTTTTGTTCTATCGGATTTAACTTAAAAAATAAATCGTTCATCGATAAATTTTGCCATGTATTTACAGCTTTTTTATCGTTTAATTACCTAATACATAAACATTATAATAGGATTTTTCTGTAATCTTACGTTTTATATAAACTTCGAATTTATTAAGAGACATCTCAATGATTTCATTCGGTATTTTTTTATAAAATACATAATATACAATTGCCCTTGAATGAATTAGCAATTTTATGTAGCTTAGTAAACTGCACGCCACTGGCACTTGGCAACAGTGGCGTGCACAGTGTTTTTGACCAGGTTATGCATAAGGAAGGAAGATGGCATGAAATGGAAAAAGTTTTCTTCTTTATGAGACATACAATTTTTCTTGGGTAGGCAGTGCTTTTGCACTTGTATGAAGTGCACGCCACTGCTTGGCACAGAACGTGTCTTTGCGAGACGTGTTCCCTGCATGCTCTGGCGATGGTATTCTACTTATCCAGGTGCGCGGTCATCTCTATCCGTCAATTATTACTACGAGTGTAATAAAAACCCTTCGGGTACGGAATCCTAAATCCACGTTCGACTTTACTTCTTACTTACTTCGTTCGAGTCAAAGTTGTAAAACTCGTTATCTACTTGAACATGTTAGTTGTTACAGTGAACAGAAAGGGATAAAAAACACATGATACAAATCCCAGTTCCGAGATGAGTACGTGGATAACTTAACTCCCCAGAATTAAGAATATACAGAAGCCGTGTACACGACAAATATTGAAGCAAAAACCAGTCCAACCAGTCAACTTTAGTAGTGATTCTCGAACAGGCGGTTCGTTACTTTGTTCTATTTAGCGGTTGAAAGTAATTTAATTTTACCTCTAATGTTCTAAACGTTTGCCATAAATTTCATTTATATATTATATTACTTAATAATTTGACGGCCGACTGGCGCAGTGGGCAGCGAACCTGCTTTCTGAGTCCAAGGCCGTGGGTTCGATTCCCACAACTGGAAAATGTTTGTGTGATGAGCATTAAGTGTTTTTCAGTGTCTGGGTGTTTATAATATGTATTTTCTAAGTATTTATGTATATATAATTCATAAAAATATTCATCAGTCATCTTAGTACCCATAACACAAGCTACGCTTACTTTGGGGCTAGGTGGCGATGTGTGTATTGTCGTAGTATATTTATTTATTTATTTATTTATTAATATAAATGTGAAACTGTGGATGTTTGTTACTCAAACACGCAAATACGCCTGAACGGATATGGGTAAAATTTGGCATGCATGTAGCCTTTGAAATGGAATGGAACACCTTTTTTCTTACCGATACCATTTAGAAAATTAAAAATTGTTTACGAGCTAAGCCGCTGGCAGATAGCTTTGAAATTTGGTATGCATGTCACCTATGCTATGGAAAAGGACATTTACGTTCAGACGTTCGTTGTTCAAAATTGAAGTCCACGCAGACGAAGTCAGAAGCAGAAGAAAGAAAGCGGGCAGAAGCTAGTAGATAATAATTTTGGGGTAGGGTAAAATGTAACTTGTATTATATATATTTCATTTACTTTTTTGTCAGACCAAGGCAGGACAAGATGCGCCTGTCTTTCGAATTTGCTCATATTAACTACTTACAGACAAAACTGTGACATTTTTAGTAGTTCTTTGACCTCATTCAAAAAACATTTCAAACATGTACTTACATAGCTTAATTTTTTTTTTAGCTTTTTACTTTTTTATCATCCCATTTCTTTGTATGGTATAGCAGGTACTCAGTTTTAAACTTCGCTTTGTTAGTAATTGATTAGCTTTTAGATTAATTTTCATTAAGCATGCTGTGGTAATTTCTAGAAGGTTTCAATCTCCTGTCTTTCTCTTTTATTTATGTTACTCAGTTACTCTCATCATTGATACCAGTTGATTGTTACCAGTTTAATGATCTAATAAAAAAAAAGGGAAAAATGCCAAAAGTCTGTGAGAAAGTAACATTCCGCGGGTGTGAAGTGCGACGTGCGCGTCGCGTTTTCACTGTTTTTGGGCACAATCCACTGGATGAAATAATGAGGATTCTGTGTATTCGTAATTCTATACTTAATACTATATTTTTGTTTGGATAGGGCCTCTTTTACTACGCTGCATCTAGTGGTGTCTCTATAACCCACTATACTTATGCTATCGATAAATTATAAATGCTTCGAAGGTCTAGTGGTTTGTATGTTCAACTACTGATCACGAGGTCCCAAGTTCAAAACTTGTTAGTAACTGGGGTTATTCTGTTAAATAATTATTTACGATAATAAGCAAATACCACACCACTGGTGTGATGTATAACAATCCAAGACATTTCTGATTATAGCAATTTTTTTTAAAAACACTGCAAGTTAGCCTTCGACTGAAATTTTACCTGGTGGTAAGTGATGATGCAAGACGGTAGCAGTTTAAACTTTTGAAGGGTTTAGTAGTCATACCGTACATAGTCGGTGTCAACGCGACATCGCACCGGTACACTAAATCGTCGTCTTTGTCGGTAGGGTGGCAACTAGCCACGGCCAAAGCCTCCCACCAGACCAGACCAGAGAAATTCAGAAATTATAAATTCCCAAATTGCGCTGCCAGGAATCGAACCCCGGACCTCCTCCTTAAATTCACGGCGCTCACCGTTGCGCCACGGAGGTCGTCAAATTATGCTTAATGTTCACTCAAGTCAAATAGTAGCAGAGCTTTTTGTGACAGAGCTCATCCAGCTCTGTCACAAAAGGGACACATGTTAACGTTCTACTAATGAAGAATAAAGGCAATAAATAAAGGCAAAAAGCTACGTTACAATATCTATAATTATATTTATTCCGTGACGTCAATTCAATATACCTACGTACAAAAGATAGAATTATTATATATAAAGGATTCGATTATTTTTTTTACCTATTAAAGTAATATCAGTGAGACTGCAATGTATTTATGTTTACGTTTATGCTCTGTTTACTACGTATATCCGCCGCTGGTTTCCGTTGTCAGCGATATACTTTTATCTGATTTACTCTGCTTAAAATTAGTGTTAGTTCTAAAAAGAAATTATAGTATTGGGTATCGCTAAGCCTTAAATGTGGGGTTTGCTGCTGTCTGCTGAGGAGTTCTACCACAGTTTGGGCAAAATTACACACATTGTATAACCTCTATAGTACAAAAATAATTATTTAAATCGGTTATAATTTGTCGTAGTTATGGTGTAAAATCGTCAAACACTTTCATCCTCTCTCCCAAAGGAACCGAGCTTAATGTCGGGATAAAAAGTATCCTATATTACTTCTAACACTACCAAGAATATGTGTACAAAGTTTCATGAGGATCGGTTCAGTAGTTTTTGCGTAAAAGCGTAACACACAAACTTACATTGACATTTATAATATTAGTAGGGATAGGGTGGACTGTTCTATTATTTTCTATCTAAAATGTGGATAGCTATGCAATCTGGGGCTGATGTAGAACATCGTTTAGCACGGGAAAATAAGGTTCGCGCTTGAAGTCAAAGTCAAAGTCAAAAATACTTTATTCAAGTAGGCCCACAGGTGGCACTTTTGATGCGTACATAAGAACCACACGGTAGTGAGATGATGGCGATAACCACATTCGTAAACTTAAAACTAAAGCTACGAGGGTTCCAAACGCGTCCTGGTCTAAGAAGAAGCCCACAACAAACTTAGCCGGGTGTTTTTTTTTTTTTTTTGTTATCACCATCTCACAATGTCATTTTAAATTATTAGAAGAGCAACCTGGTTAGAGCAATAATTTACACCCAAGCTTTTTTATCGTTTACGTAGTCCTTTATACTATAATAGGACTTTTCTATAAGCTTACGTTTAATACAAACTTTGAACTTTCTAAGAGACATCCCGCCTTGATTTTTTAAAGCCGAAACCTATGCGGTCGAAGGTTCGGGCAATACATAAGATATCTGGCCTCAATGACAGTATACCTAATTATCAATCGGACACTAAATCGAAAGGTCAATCGATATAAATGTCGATTGCATTTAGATAATGGGTCCTTATCGTAAATAACGCAGCTGGTACATTACAAATAGTTTTAAAGGGTATAAATATTACTGTCCTTTATCACAATTAGCTGGTAGCTGAATTATTTCGTGATGAATGCAAATATGGCGGCCGTTTGGCGCAGTTTGCAGCGACCCTGCTTTCTGAGCCCAAGGCCGTGGGTTCGATTCCGACTGCTGGAAAATGTTTGTGTGGTGAGCATGAATGTTTTTCAGTGTCTTTTCAAAT
The DNA here is from genome assembly GCF_905163445.1 of Pararge aegeria. Classification (NCBI taxonomy): domain Eukaryota; kingdom Metazoa; phylum Arthropoda; class Insecta; order Lepidoptera; family Nymphalidae; genus Pararge; species Pararge aegeria. The sequence goes on along the minus strand of NC_053204.1, from coordinate 6,905,956 downwards.
GTATAGATGTGTGCTGTATTAGATGTGTTTTTACACATTTTTTAAATGTATGCATTGGTAGGTCAAAAATTACTTTAGGAATCATATTGTACAAGCGTATACTCAACCCCACAGAGGAGTTCTGCCCCTTTCGCAGACGATTTGCAGATATCACTAATTTATGTCCGTTTCTGGTAAGTCGATCGTTAATATCAGCTTTTTGTTTATAAAGAGTAATATTTTGTCTCACAAAGACTATAATATTATTATAAATATATTGCGAAGCTACTGTAAGTATATCTATTTGTTTAAATGTTTCACCAAGCGATTCGCGTGATCCATGTTATATATTGGTCGTACAGCTCTTATCTGTAGTATAAAATATATACTTTAAATATCTGCAGCTTTTCCCCACAACAAGATCCTGTATAAGTATGCGAAAGTAGTATATTTATTATTTATTTTATTTATTTAAATATATCAAACACTAATTTCGTTAATCTTATATCTTTAAACGTTCTAAACGTTTACCATGAAATATGAAAATGAGAAAAAGTTTGTCATTCCGCGGGCGATTTCACTGTTATGGACACAATGAATGCAACTTCATGCAATGATGGCTGAATGAGGGTTCTGTTTGTTTTTAATTCTATGATTAGTGTAATAATAACATGTACACGACTAATAATTGAAGCATTGAAAAACCACTTCATTTTAGTAGTGTTTCTCGAACAGGCGTTAAATCACTCCATTCATTTAGCACCTTACAGGAATTATTTTACCTCTAATGTTCTAAAAGTAACAACCATAAATTATGAAAATGGGGAAAAAATTGTGAGCTAGAAACAATCCGCGGGTGTGAAGTCAGACGTGCGTAGGGTGGTTTCTCTGTATTTGGACTCGATGTACATCATGAATTTTTAATTTTTTTTTTATTCCTTTAAAAGTTAGCCCTTGACTGCAATCTCACCTGGTGTAAGTCAAAGTCCAAGTCAAATATTTCTTCATTCAAATAGGCACATAGATGGCACTTTTGATGCGTACATTACATGTAAAATATGACATAGGAGTGAGTTGATGGCGATAAATAAATTCGTCGACTTAAAACTAAAGCTACGAGGGTTCCAAACGCGCCCTGGTCTAAGAAGTGTGGGCTTCAACAACAAACTTAGCCGGTTGTTATTTTTTTTTTCGTTATCACCATCTCACATTGTCATTTAAAAACTATTAAAGAAGCAACCTGGTTAGAGCAATAATTAGCACCCAAGCATTTTTATGATGCAATCTAAAAGTGTAGCGGGCTAACTTGTTAGGGAGTATGGTAGTCACACCCCTTATCAACAATGATGGCTGAAAACGGGTTCTGTATGTTTTTAATTCAATGATTAGTAGGGTACGTTTTTCGAGAGCTTCTCAAGTATGTGTTTTTTTGTCGCCGCCAGGTTGTGCGCTTGGCTGGGCACTTATCATCTGAGCAGATGGTTAGTGATGATAGGATGTAAAACATATGGCATTTAGAAGGTAACCTTCAATTTATACGGCCGAGTGGCGCAGTGGGCAGCGACCCTGGTTTCTGAGTTCAAGGTCGTGGGTTTGATAGCCACAACTTTAAATGTTTTTTTGATGAACATGAATGTTTTTAAGTGTCTGGGTGTTTATCTGTATATTGTAAGTATTTATGTGTATTATATTCATAAAAAAAATATTCATCAGCTATCAGTGGCGTGCACTGCATACATGCACAAAAGCACTGCATACCCTAAAATGTTTGTACAACTCATAAATGCGAAGGATTTTACTATGTTTTACTGTATCTTCCTTCTTTATGCATACCCTGGTCAAAAACTCTGTGCACGCCACCGTCAGCTATCTCAGTACCCATAACACAAGCTACGCTTACTTTGGGGCTAGATGGCGATGTGTGTATTGTCGTAGTATATTTATTTACTTAATTTGAAAATCGAAATGATGACCTCCTTGGCGTAGTGTGAGCGCAGTGGTCTAAAAAGTGGGTGGTTCCATGTTCGATCAAGCATGGGCCACTTGGATTTTATTATTTCAGAATTTTCTCTGGTTTCTTAGGCCGTGGATAGTGACAAAGACGTGCAGCAACCGGTTAGGGATATGGCTTAAAAAAAAAATCATAATTCATTTATTTCAAGTAGGCCCAGTTAGTTTATAAGCACTTTTGAAACGTCAAGTCAGTCTTCTCTTTTTTTCAACATCATTTTACAGTTTACAAAGAAAAAATATAGATATATATCATTTCATATTTAATATATATATAAAATTTTCTATCAACAATTTATTTCTATAAGCCGGCAACGCATCGGTGGCTCCTCTGGTGCTGCAGATGTTGTAGGGCGGCGGTGATTGCTTAGCATCAGGTGACCCACTTGCTCGTTTGCCCGCTATTAATATAAAAAAAAATGTTTCTTGTGAGAGATGAGAACGGAGCCAGCTTCCAAGCAGCTTTGTCGCTAAGAAATTCATCAATCGTATAGCAATGGTTTTACACTACCGCCAAGTGCGCCATTTACCTATTGCCAAAAACCAAGTCGATTGGTTGTGTTTTTATGGCGTGATGGACGGGCAAACAAATTCATTCACGCATTTATAATATTAGTTAAGATGATGTACCTAATAACATGCAACAACAAATTAAATGTATATTACAAAGCGACCCTTTATTTAGAGGCAGCGGCGGTATGAATATCGAATTAGGAGCGACCACGTGTGACGGATGTCCCGGCGTTTGTTTTTTTTTAATATGCATTAAACATTAAGCGCAAAGGCATCTTTGCATTCGGATTGTTTGAGCCTAATAAAACTTCTATTAAAAGTTTTTTTTTTAGTTATACTTCTATTGGCGCGTTAGGGAAAAATGATGAGTGTAAATTTGTAAGATGCGCGCGCACCCCATCACAAGAAACCGACACCATGTAAACTTCATAGCTAACTAGCTATGGTCAACATTTTAGTTTTCAAAAAAGCTTTGACAGTGTACGCTTTCAATTGTCAAATTCTCCGGGCTCATTCCGGTGAATTAATTGGTTCAACTGTACAAAAATGACGAATTTTTATGTTGAGTAAGACTTGGTGGTCCGATAATAAGACAACTAGATCATGCGTTATAATAAAACTTTCAATGCATTAAATACCTTATTTCTATTAATGAAAAATGTCATTTTTGAAAAGATGTCGTTTTAAGTATAAGCACTGCACTTTTGGATTGTAATTTTTAGTTTACTTTTGTTATTTTTCTTATTGTATTATTAGTTTTGTTTAACTTTTCGTATTTTTATTATAGTTTGTTTGTTTTAATATCGGTCATTTTGTAGTAAATGCTGTGGCTAGTCACACAGATAAGAAACAAAATATTTGTAACTTTTCTTTACTATGTATTGTGAACAGGCTGTTGGTGTACCTTTAATAAATAAATAAAATAAAAATAAAAGTATAAATTCTAACGCGAGTGCATAAGTACAGATACTTCTTTTTTTAAACTGCATTTAGTTATGCTTATAGATAATATAGTTTTTAAGTAATTAGAACTAGCTGACCCGTGCAACTTCGTCTGCACCAAATCGGTCACTACCGAAAAAACACATAAAATTACATTTTATAAAAATGAATCCTAGCTATATCGATTTATCGCCCCCGAAACCCCCTGTATACTAAATTTCATGAAAATCGTTGAAGCCGATTCCGAGATTCCAATTATATATATACAAGAATTGCTCGTTTAAAGATATAAGATATAGCTTGCTTAAACGGTGAGGGAAAACATCGTGAGGAAACCTGCATGCGTGAGAGTTTGATATAATGTTCACAAAGGTAGTGTGTGTGTGTGTGTGTGTCACCAATCCGCACTGGGTCAGTGTGGTGGACTACGGCATTAACCCCTTCTCATTGGAGGAGACCCGGGCTGATGTGATGATGAAATGGATGAATGTACATAAATACTTATAATATAAAAATATACACCCAAACACTGAAAAACATTCACGTAAATCACACAAACATTTACCAGTTGTGGGATTCGAACTCACAGCCTTGGTATCAAAAAGCAGGGTCGCTGCCCACTGCGCCAAACGGCCGTCAATTATACTAAGGCTTCACCTTGAGGACATAAAGGACAATAAGTAGACTAAAAAGTTCTTCTTAAAATGCAAACGTGACTAATACTACTAGGGTATCCTATTAGAATGACTTGCCTAGCACTTCTTTAGCAGGCAATTAATTATCCAAGGCGCGACCCACTAAATCGCCAATAAAGCTTGCTATTCAGTTTTCGTTCTTACTTTTACTGTCATAAAGTGCTTTTTTGTTGGACACTTTGATATGCTAAGTTGCTGTAGTATTCGAAAAGCGTGGTGTCCGATGTACTGTATAGTTAAATTAAATGGAAATTCCTGTAGCCTTAGTACAAGATTTGCTTGCTTGCAATCGAGTCTTTTTCGCAAATCAAACTCTGTATCGTCATACTAAAATTGACCTAATGTCACTCGTGATACAATCGCAAATCCTTTACTTCTGACTTTAGTCTTACAAACGCTCTGTAACCTTAGTACAAGATTTGTTCGCTCGAAATCGACTCGTTTTCGCAAATCAAGCTTTGTATCGTCAAACTAAAGTTGACCTAATGTAAGTAGTTTTAAAGTCGAAAATCTTGTGCTCTCTGTCAAAAGCCCGAGCTATAATTGTAGGCAATTTTTTAAATTGGACCTTTAAAACAATGTTAGTAAGATCCTTTTTACTTCGATGTTCAAGGATTTCCATGTTCCAAAACGACTCCTCGATTGCCAGCGACCACATCGAGTGTTAGCTAGTGTGCTATGAAATCGAAACTCCCATAGTCGAATACGCTAGCCTCTAGACTAACTGTAAATTTCATAAACTCCAAGTCTCACCTATATTGTTTACGATAACAATTTCTCACTTGACTGTTCTCATCTGACTTTACGACAGTTTTATATGCCTCTACCGTTACTCAAAAGCTGGAACTAAATAACACTGCGGTACGGTAAGGTTTGCAGAGACGAGAGTAAATTTATAGACAATTTTATTATTTTTAATTTTATTTTATTTGACTTTTTTTTTACAGTTGTAACTAGCTGTTATTTTTTTACAAATACCGTGGGAATTATTTGTTTCCCTGGGATAAAAATAAGCCGTTTTCAGTATAGACGGACAAAGCAATACCTAAGTAAGTAACACCTAGTGGTGAGAACTTCATATATGCCCAAATGCACTGCCTACCCTAAAACTGCTACATTGCACGTATAAGAGGAGGATTTTTGCCATTTATGCAATTTTCCTGATGTATGTAACACCTATAGATTTTCACTCAGCTAATCATATAGCCAAACTTTTCTATGATTCGGTATTTTGTGTTTGTATTATCATACTTTTAATTTTTCGTATGGATTTAAGATAATAAAAAAAAAACGAATTTGTATTATTTTAATCTGTCAAGTCGGTCAGTCGGTTTCCAAGTTACCTAAACAATACGCCCGCCGCCGCGCCCTATTGTTGTCGTGAATTAAGATGGGGCCTTATGTCGTTAGTCAACATCTAAGAGTTGGTGAAACGTTTCTCCGTTTTTCCTTAACCACAAGCCGACTTTTTACGTCGAGCTTTTTGTGCCAGAGTTCGTCCGGGGAACCTTCTGTCGCCATGCTTATTTCTGCCATTAAGCAGCATTGTTGCAATGCTGTGTTCCGGTCTGAAGGGCGTGCTTGCCGGCGTAATTGCAGGCACATACGTGCAGACCTACGTCTCAAAATGATGGGCAGAGTGCTGCAATCTATATATATAAAAGAGAAAGTGTGTGTTCCGTATAGGCTCCGGAACGGCTGGACCGATTTCAATGAACCTTCCAGGGAATCTCCGGATTGACCTGGCAAGTAATCTTGTAATGTTTGGTGACGATCGGAGCACTCCTATTTTTGAACTGTCAAACTGTCAAATACAGCTTTTATTTACTATGTTGATATTCTATTGTTGGGTGTACATGGGTGTAGATAAATTATGAGACTTAAATTAAAAATTTAATAAAGTAAAGCAAAATCTAGCACGGCGAAGCGGGCTGGGTACGCTAATAAAGAATAAAAAAAGTGACATTTTAAGTTGGAGAATCACTCGGTGTGCGTAAACTGACAGTAATACCCACCTCAACGCTTCGCTTATGAGGCGTGAAGAAAACGTACTGATAAAATAAAGGCAAATAAACATTATATGTACTATTATAATGTTGAGGATTACTTAAACGATGAAAAAGCTTGAGTGTGAATTTCTCTAACTTCATAGCTTAATATAAATTTACTGTGAGATGGTGATAGCAAAGAAAAAAACTACCCGCCTAAGTTTGTTGTGGGCTCTTAGACCAGGGCGCGTTTGGAACCCTCGTAGCTTTAGGTTTAAGTTGGCGAACGAAGTAATCACCATCCCCTTACAATTATGTAAACATATATATATATGAACGCTTCATAAGTGCCTGTGATAGGCCTACATGAATTTCGGCGATTGTAGCTATATTCTAGTATGTCCCAGAGGAGGGCCTCCTGCAATGGCGGGCGCTACTAGCTAGGGCGCGGGTGTGTGCGAAAGCATGTGGCTCAGCCACCAGGCGACTGGTAGGAACGCCGTGGGGTTTTAGTCGGTACGAGTCCGACATAATCACCGTGCCTCCCCGTGGAGCGGTGGTATCCATGAGGATTTCCCCACGTGAAAAAAAAGGCCTACTTGAATAAAGAAAATTTGAATTTGAAATTTTTATTTTAACAATGAGTATCTACTATCTAACAGCTAGTAAAAACATAACTGCGTCAGTAATCAAACGTTTTCAATTCGATACTCGAGTACGGAGTAAGTACTTCATTTCAGACCTCAAGGAAGTAGGTCATCTAGATAACGCCTAGATCTGAGCTAACACAGATTAACTGTTGAGCGTTCGCGTTTACAACTGACCTATTCTATGTACCTAACTAGGTATGTGCGATTACCTATTCTATGTTACTGGTTGACGCGGTTTCGCCCGCGTTACTAACGTAATGTTACTAGTGAATCTGCCTTCCGAACCGGTGGTAGAGCAGTGGCGTGGATAGGGTTTGTGACCAGGGTATAAAGCAGGTACATGGCATAAAATGGAAAAAATTCCCCTCCAATAAGAGTTATATAACATAATTTGGGTATGCAGTGCTTTTGTGCATATATTAAGTGCACGCCAATGTGGTACAGTCACTATAAACAGACAGACTTGACGATTCAAAAGTGCTTATTTTAAGCCAATGTTACAGTAAATTTATAAAGTGGGTAAATAATTAAACTTTTGATAACTATAAATTCATATTTGCCAGATATTTTATTATATAGTTAACAGATATTTTTCAAGAAACATTAAAATTATATTTGATTAACCAACAATGTGCATGACATGGAGTTGGTGGGTACTTTAATATTAATACGACTGCATTATCGATGCACTGCAGTAGGACTGCGTTTATCACCTACTGGAAATAAAAGAATTTCGAATTTATGAATTTTGAAGTTTGAGGATATGACGGTCAATTGGCGCAGTGGGCAGCGACCCTGCTTCCTGAGTCCAAGGCTGTGGGTTCGATCCCCACAACTGGAAAATATTAGTGTTTATTTATATTTTAAATTATTTACGTATATACCCATAACACAAGCCACGCTTACTTAACTAGCCCCTAGTTAGCGATGTGTGTATTATCGTAGTAGATAAATATAAATAAAATAGCTGATAGCTCAGTGGTTAGAACTTCGTCTTCTCTTTCGGGGGACCGAGTTCGGATTGAAGTGTTGCTCCGTTTTTCAATGCCCCTGATGGTCATTAAAAAAACATTGCGTGCTATCAGGTCGATTCGTCAATTTTTACAATACGAAAATAGTAAAGAAATAAAACCCTGGAATTTTGTACTTTGTATCGGCATCGTCATCATTATAACAACCCATTCCCGGCCCACTGCAGGGCACGGGTATCTTTCCACAATGAGAAGGGGTTAAGGCCGAAGTCCACCAAGCTGGCCCAGTGCGGATTGGTGGACTTCACACACCTTTAAGAACATTAAATTATATATATAGAGAACTCTAAGTCATGCACATTTCTAAGGATATTTTCCTTCAGCGTTCCAGCTAGTGATAATTGCTTAAAACGCACATAACTTAGAAAAGTTAGAGGTGCGTGCTGGGATTCGAATTCGGCCCCCCCGAAAGCGAAGTCGGAGTACTACCCACTAGGCTATCCCCGCTTATGAGCACTTCCTATTTATTTTTAGAAGACGTAAATATACATATACAGCATCCATCTTGCAAGTCGAGAGGTAAATCTCCATTCATCTCGACTCTCAATGGAGGTGCTCGAGTCTAAATGTAGTATTGTGAATATTATAGGCTTCACTTCGAGCCAAACCATTGAGAAACACGCCTATATCAAAGAAGAGATACATCTATAGTTCGATAATTTGACGCCTTTGATGTCGTGGCAAACAGTTGTCAACCCCCGGTGCAGCGGTGAGGGTTTTAAGTCGGAGGCCCAGGGTTCGATTACCGGCAGGGGCAATTCGGGAATTTATAATTTCTGAAATTTCTCTAATGTGATCTATTCGGTCGTAACAAACGTGCCGTTGTGATTTAGCGTTTCGGTACGATGTTAACCGATTAGTGGTACGGGTTTAATAAAACCTCTAACACGCTAGCCCGTTATGATCTTAGACTGCATCATCAGCTACCAGCAGGTGAGATTGCATACAGAGGCTAACTTGTAGAGGAATAAATAAAAAAGTACCACATCTTCTTTGTAAAAAACTTACTACTTACATTTAGTCACCAATGCCCTGTCTTTACGCTTTGTCAGACCTCTGTATGCCTGTCTATAATCTGTGCAATCATCAGAGAATTGGCACCATTTTACATCAACTCTACACGCTACAAAGAACAAATTTTTTGGCGTTCAGCTGAGTTTTTTTACATTCTAAAGAAATATTGACCATTTGGGCTTGTATTTTGTTAGAGGAGAAGCTTGCGTAAAGCACCTCCTCTCAAGAGCAGGGTAAGAGTTTTTGACTCGGAGCCGAACTGACGGCTATCGCACGTGCGGTACAGGATATTATGACTTTGCTTTTATTTCGTGTACTGTTGCTTTGTAGTGATGTATTTTTGTCGATAAATTTTAAGGCATATCGATAACATTTAGAATGTTACTGTCCGTAAAAAATAGGCGAAATAGTTTTTTTACCAATCGATTCAATCTATCGCTATGCCAAATGTAATGGTTACAGTTAAGACGAAAATAGGTAACACAAACAATACGACACAACTTTACATTTATAATATTAATTTGAACTATATTAGTCTCATCATTAAGAGCATTGGCGTCTTCTTAATGCATGCAGGAAAGCACTGCCTACCGTAAACTTGTCATATTAATTGTATACGAGGAAGATGATTTCATTTAATGCCATATTCATGCTTCATGACTCACAATACAGGAAAATGAATGATATAACAATATGAGAGTGAGAGAACAGAGAGTGCACCCGTGTTTGCACACACTTGTTCACTATAATATTCCCCTACCTCTGGAGATTGACCACAGTGGTCGTAATCGGACAGGAAAACTGTTCTAGTTTTGTTTTACAAAAACAGTAACTGTATGGGCGCCAGTTAATAAGAGCATTCATTATATCGTATAAATAACATACAAGTCAATAAATTAAGTCCATTCTCAAGTTGTAAAAGAAATGCTGCGCCCTTTTCACTCCACAATCGCAGTTATCGAGCCTTGTCATCGATGATTTAATCAGAGTCGAGAAAATCTGTAACGATGTAAGCATAATTGATTACGAGAGAGCGAAAAAAGCCGATAAGATGATATGTCAGATCAGTCAATTATAACATGAAGTAGGTTGATTGATTTTACTTGTGTCCAACATTCGATTTTTTTATATTGAGTTCTTAACAAGTAAAATAAATAAAGGTTACTAGCTGTTACCTATATATACTTTTACGAATGGATTGTTGCGTTGGTCGAATGACAGATAGGCAGAAACAATCAGAAGGACAGACTTTTGCGTTTACTTCGTAATAATTACATCTTTACTAAACATAATTGCAATTTTAGTTTTAAAAAATCGATATAAAGATAATCATGCAATTTTTTTTCTTGGGTTATGAATAGGTCTTATTTAAGATAGAAGTTGTGTCATTGGCGTATGCCTCCCAAAGCTATTTTACAGATCCCGACCTCTACACTCCCGACCTCTATACTTCTCTACACTTCATCCGATCTGTGCCAATTCGTCATCGTCATCATCATATCAAACTTAATAGATATTAACCATTGGACTGACAAACTTAATAGATATTAAGTTACCTAGAGTTATTCATTAAAAATATAACTTACCCAAAACATTTTTTTTGAAATAAATCTAAATATACAGATAGTAATGATTTGTCGATAAATAAATATCGATCAAGCGCAGCACTGCGTGCGATATGCGTGCGGTCATTGACCGCAGCTACTAATGAATGCACTCGGTTGTGATGATAAAAAATATTTATTCTTAATGCCTAGAAAATGGCTGTACAGTAATTATCGCCTGCGGGGCATAGAGTAAAAATGGGAAACGAGAATCCGATGGCGATGTGTTGCGATTAAAAAAAAATCTGTGCAATTCACACACGTTAGGATATGAATACGTTATACTGACGATATGGCTGTACGGTGATATTCCTTTGCCTTTTCCCTATGGCAAAGAATAAATAAAGAAGAAAAAATCACATACGGCAGAGCTGAAACTTCTGTAAAGTAGCCTACGCGATGAGATTGATATAGAGTTTTAGGAGTCATAGGATAAATGTAAGGTTTATCATTCTTTACTATGCTTGCACTTTAGACACTCTGGAAATTATAATAAATGAATTTCGAGTATATAAGTTTGGATAGAAGCAGGCGTTACTTTGAGGAATTCCATGATAACAAATGAATGCCACTGAATGTAGGAGATTTTAGTCCGTAGGGCACTGAGTGATTCCACTCCTCGAGCAGTCGAGCATGTCAACTTGGTTTAGGCCTGCTGACATCCATGAGGATTTCGTCCTACAATAAAAAAAAAAATGATAACCAATAAATATAAAGTAGAAAAATTACTGTTGACTGCCAAATGGAATGGAGTGATTAACCGCCTGTTTGAGAAACACTATTAATGTGGAGTGGTTTTGATGCTTCAATATTAGTCGGCTTACACGGTTTCTGTATTTTCTTAATTCTGTGGGCAAAACACACTGTCCCGTTGCGAGAGGCCTTTAGCCCAGCAGTGGACAACACCAAGAGCTAATATCAAATACTAATACTACTAAACTTTATATCTTATATATATGTGTATTTCACTGAACTCCTCCTAAACGGCTGGACCGATTTGAATGATTTTTTTAGTATGCGTTTGGGTGGCACCCTGGATGGTTTAGATTAACAAATCAGCCCGACAGATGGCGCTGGGGTCCGCTAGACCCTATCCCTATCGCTATCCCTACTTCCCTACTAATATTATAAATGTCAATGTAACTTTGTACACATATTCTTGGAAGTGTTAGAAGTAATATAGAATACTTTTTATCCCAACATTAAGCTCGGTTTCTTTGGGAGAGGGGATGAAAGTGTTTGACGACTTTACACCATAACTCCGACAAATTATAACCGGTTTAAATAATTATTTTGGTACTATAGAGGCTGTAATATGTGTTTAATTTTACCCAAACTGTGGTTGGAGATAGAGGACAGTACTCCTCAGCGGACAGCAGCATAACATTTAAGGCTTAGCGATACTGAATACTTTATTTTTTTTTAGATCTACAACTAAATTTAATGACACATCAAAAGTCAAAATCAAAGGCAGACGAAGTCGCGGGCAACATCTAGTCTTTATATATATATATTGTGTGCATGTGTATGTCACTGAACTCCTCCTAGACGGCTGGACCGATTTGAATGAATTTTTTTGTATATGTGTGGGTGGCACCCTGGATCGTTTAGATTCACAAATAAGCCCGACAGATGGCGCTGGGGTCCGCTATTACTTTAATTAAAGTGAATTATAATTGGTGAATTTCCAGCATATCAGTTTGGATATAGAAGCAGGCGTTACTGCTGCGCTAATACTACCATTTACTGTGTTCACCAACCCGTCTGCCCAGCGCTGTGACTATGGGCAAACTCGTTGCGAGAGGCCGTTAGTCCCGCGGTAGACTGTGCCATGATATTGGCACTTCATGTTGTCCTGGTAGTTGGGACCACAGATTCTTGATACATTATTTTTGTACTATTATTGTATTATTTTCAAAAAATGTCAGTTATAATAGGCAAATTGCCAGCTTATCACTTCGTTTATTTCCGGTACTACGTATGAAATATCTACATATCTGCGTGCTATTATAATTTATTATGACACTTAAATCATCTAATATCATCGCAGAGGTTATCTGCATTATTCGTGGGAAGGAAGATCCATTCATTTGCGGCCTTCGGTATGACCTCGTAGTTACGTTCAATTGATTACTAATTATGTTTCATAATTAACAACTACGACTTTGTATTATTTGCTACTAGTTGCACCCCGCGGTGTTACCTGCGAATAAGTTATTTGGTTGCTTTGTTAAGGAATCTATTCGGTGTCAAAATTCAATTTCAATTTAACATTTAAAAATTTTATAATTTCAACAATTGCAAGGGTGATTTGCAGGAAAAGACAATTTTTTCCAGATCCAAATGTAGCTTACTCTCCAATTAGCTCTTCTTCTTAGCACATTATAGAAAACAAAAAAAACAAACAAAAAAATGACATTGAGGATTTAAAAACAGATTAATAAAATAATAGATGGATTATTCTAGGACGAGGTGAGAAGAATAAATAAATAAATTATGGATGCACAACAAACTAGACATTTGTCAATGTCACATAGACTGTACAACAACTGCGCGAGAATTCGATACGACCTCAGAATACAAAATATGTGTGACACAGCACAAAAATTTGCTTTGCATAATCGGTGCATGACCTTTCGCAGGCGTGAAATGTTCCGAACTAGATTCGAACAACAATGCAATGTTATTACATTTATATTAAAAGTTATAACACCGCTTGATGTCTTGAATCTTGATTTCGAAATTTAATATTTTGTTACTGAGTCAAATTTAAAATTTTCTTTTTTCTATAGCTTGCCCAGTATATCGGCACTTTTGAACGTCAAGTCGGTTTGTTTTTATTTGTTACAAAGACACATTTTACGGAGAAGAAAACGGCAGGAAACTCAGCGTTTACAGGTACTTTGCCTGTAAACTCTTAGAAAAAAGATCGTCGCCAACGTCCGATAACCAGTTATCAATTTTATGTAGGCTAGAAATTTAACGTACTTTCTACAATATTGAAATGCACACGTCCTAAAAGGCGGTCTAAATCAAGTTAGAAATATTATCGAAAAATTATCTTTCCAATATTATTGAACCTACAAAGAGTGACGTGGGCGAAGGCTTGAAATCTCAAGGAAATGGAAATGAGTCAAATCCATGAAATAGACATATCCATGGTGGCATTGTCATAAATTTCTATCCTTAACACAGTCCTGACTTATAAAAGACCTGGTTTTAGAGCACAGACTCACCACGCTGATTCAACGTGGTTTGGTGGATCTTAGTTATTATTTATTATTACATGTGATAATAACTATCGTGCTCTCTGAGGCACGTGTTATGCAATGCCAAGTAACGTCCTAACTCTGGTACAGGCATTTTTCAAAACGGGTATCGAACCTGAAACTCGTGTCGTAGTCAAATAACCGCTGTAAGGCATTTTAAATTTTGAAATATCTATCGACCTTCATTAACTTGATCTCATACATTTTAAAACGAATAAAGTACCAAACCATATAAACGACGTGCTTAACTCTAGTTTAGCATTTTGCCTTAGTATATCAGCTATATAGGGTAAAGAATTTTTTAATAATACTGTTTAAGTAAGTGATTAGTATATTTATGCAAATATTTAAGTAAATAAAAGACATTATTCCTGTATTGGCAAACGTAGAAATGAATTAAATAATTTACTACTTACAACGTCATAATACTAGGAAGTCATGAACTTGTCTTGAAGTAGTAGAGTATTGAGTCTTGAGTCATAGATGATAAACGTCATGGTTCTAGAGTTCACCACAGACTATACGAAAAGTTTTTATGTATATTAGACTGCGTTTCTAGGATATATGTAAATATAACTCGCTTGCAAGCCTGAGAACTCATCTCCATAATGTTCTCAATGGAGTGTGAATTCTACCAATCCGCACTTGGCCAGCGTGTCGGGCTACGGCCTAAACTCTTCTCTTTCTGTGAGGAGATCTGAGAGGATGATAAAAGATACAGAGCTTTGATTGCAACTTCTTTTATTGAAACTCGTTACTAAGTGAGAAATTCATATTAACATTTTTTTAAGTTTTTAGGGGAAAACAGGAATTGTATGGAAACATAAACGTGACAGGTGAGCACTATCAACTAAGAGAGGTCCCGCGTTCGATACAGGTATCGAAGGTAAAACAGATAGAGGACATTTAGGAATTAACTATTTCTGAAGTTGTCCTAGCCTGGTGAGAGGCTTAGGCCGTGGCTAGTTACAACCCTACCGGCAAAGATGTGCCGCCGAGCTATTTTGCGTTCCGGTACGATGTCGCGTTAAAACTTATAAGGGATGTGGGCTTAATACAATTAGCCCTTACCCTTACAGATGAGCTCGCTACCATGTTGGGCTGCATCATAACTTACCATCAGATGAGATTCCAATTTCCCAATTCCGAAACTGACCTTAAATATACTTAAATACCGCTGCGCTCACCACTGCGCCAAACAGGAGCCTATAAATTTTTGAGCGAGACCGTAATCCGTAGTCAAACTGACTTAAAAGGAGAAAAAACGTTTAGTTCTCCGTCTATCTTTTTCTTTTAATCTGAGCTCAAGTGTGAAAAAGTTTGCGAAATAAACAAACATCATAGCAACCTAGATATAAAGTTGAAATTCGCTTGTTAACATTAAAAACATCTTAAAATATCCTATTGTACAAGTTTAATTGGTATTATTTGCCTTATTCGTGATTCATCGCGCCAGTGCCGCGTGCGAGAGGACGCAAGCAGACGTTCATTTTGTTTATCTTTTTTTAGTAAATAAAGCCCGCGGTTCGTCATTATAGTGCCAAATTTAGTGCACGTAGTGCTTGCATACTCATTGGTTTAGTGTGGTTTTGTTTCTGGGATGCCAAGTGAATTTGTTTTTCTTTAGAAAGTGTGGCAGAGTGTTATTTTGTTGGATCACAGATTAAATTATATGAGGTAAGTTAATTGTGGTGTTTACTTTGTATCGTCATCATTATCAACCCATTATCAGTCCACTACAAGGCATTGGTCTCCTCTTAGGATTTCTTATCCATCCTCCAGTGCCAAAGGGATAAAGCCGTAATCCACCACGCTGGCCGTATAGGCAGATTCCACACTCAGGTTTCCACACGATGTTTCGTCACAGTAAAAACGGGCTAAATGTTATTGTATAAATTAAAATAACGTACCTACCTATAACTCTGAACAGTCATAGGTGCGTGCCGGTATCAACTTCAGAAAACCCAAGTCTCCACACGGCTATCGACCCCGCGACCTAGTGTACCGTACACAAACATCTTAACCAATAGACTAATATCAAAGGCCTATCATTTTTTTAAATTGTGTCTCAAGATAATTTTGCACGACTCATGATGCGAAGCACCAGAGAGTGCTTTACGATCGAAAAATTTTTTTCGCCTCATTTCGGCAGCTATTTTTATTATTATAGCCTTGTTAGTTCACGGAATCAAGATATTTTGCATACTATTGTCGAGATAATTTAATGGAGATTAATTCCATACTTTAAAAAAATTGATTTACTGCAATAGAATTGGAAAAAAACACCAAAATAGGTCAAAAAAATTTCCTTTCCGTCATGTGTGAAACCCGAAAACACTCTAGCTTGTGAAAAAATCCATTATTTGAGTAAATTTTTTTTTTTTAAATTCTAATCGACGATTGTAGGTCAGGTATCACTGAATGCGAATGATTAATTAATTCAGTGTAGTTTAATTGCAATTAATAAAAAACGAAAACTGCAAGACTGTATATCTATATTTATTCATGTAAAATTAACATGGATGGTGATATATCTATATCTATAGATATTATGTACATTTTATTCCACCAGGGGCGCCTGTGCATCACTTTCCTAGTATAGCTGTTTTAAAATTTTTTTTTTTTTTTTTTTTTTTTTTTTTTTTTTTTTTTTTTTCAATATTTTATAATTAAATGAGCATTATGAGTCGTGCACTTTTGGATTTTCCAAATTTTCTTTATCCTACTAATATCATAAATGCGAAAGTTTGCATGGACGGGTAGGTGGATCGATGTTTGTTACTCTTTCACGCAAAAACGACTAAACCAATTTGACTGACTTTTGGAATGGAGACAGATTATATCCTGGATTACCACAGGCTGCTTTTTATCCCGCGAAATGTACGGTTCTCACAGGATTCATGAAAAACCAAAAAACCACGGGCAACAGCTGGTTTGTCCATAAACAAGGAAAATATATTCAATTTCCACGTTTCCCTTCTTGTTTGAAATAGCGATGTTTTCGCAGTCACAACAAATATATTCGTATTTTAAGGGTTACTAATACTGTTAAGCTCAAATTTCTAAACTTAGTAATGCCTAGAATACAGAACCTATTAAGTTAATAATAACGCATTTTCCTTACGTGATGATTTCTACCAATGAACTCTTACCACAAAGCACTGTGTAGGTAACTAGGTAAGAGTTAATAATAATAATTACCCGCGTAGTTTAGTTAGTAATTAATTGTAATAACATGTCATTATTATTGTCCTTGTAATCAATGTTGCAGACCGCAAACAATGAAAATTACAGCTGATGAAATAATTATAATCTAAAATATAAGTAATCAATTATATTGACAATCAATTTACATCCATACTAATATGTATTTTTAATGCGAAAGTATGTCTGGGAGTTAGGTCGTGGCTAGTTCCACCCACAACCTTTTCGACAAAGATGTGCCCCCAAAATTTGGCTGCCTTGTGCCACCGACCTGTGGGTAACTAATGATTAAGTTGTAAAAAAAATTGGTGCATCATAGATGTCTATCAGTTCTATTTCAGCCTATGATTTTGTGTAACCCTAGTAAATATGGTGCTAGGTTTAACCAAGTCTTCGGCCATGTGCCATCTATCGGTGGTAGGCAGCCTAAGGCGATTAGAAAGGTAGGGTGGCACCATTGAACCCCATGCAATGGTAGTTGAGACGGGTGAGATTTTGTGATGGGTTAGTAAGGTTTAAATTGAAATTCTACGTGATCAAACGTCGAACACATAGCTCGATGAACCGATGGACGCTGGGCGCTTAAGGCAAAACTAAGACTTTAGGGTTAGGTTGTACACAAAAAGTAGTTACAAAATTAAAAAAGGATAAGCCTTCAACACAAAGGAAAATGACTCAGGTGTAAAAAGAAGAAGAAGTGTCTTTAAAATCGGTAGTGACGCGCCTAATTTGAAAGGGGAGAGAGTGCTTAAGGTGCTGGAATGGTGACCCCGCGCCGGTAAACGCAGCGTAGGTTGGCACCCAACGAGATGGACAGACGACATCAGGCGGGTCGCTGGGAGCCACTGAAAACAAGCGGCCCGGGACCGTGGATTTTGAAAAGACTTATTTCCAGCCGTGGACGTCAATCGGTTGAGTTAGTGAAGAAGATGACGTAGAAATTGTAATAAAAACTGTCAAGGCTTCTAATCAGGCGCGCTCAAACTTGATGCATCGTGGTTTTATCACTTTAAATTTCTGCTTATGAATTTGTGTAACCCTTGTAACTACGCTAGGTCTATCAAAGCTTGCGGCCATGCGTGATCTACCGATGGTATTGCTGTAGGCAGCCTAGGGCGAATAGAAAGGTTGGGTGGTACGGTTCAACCCGATGTTTAGTTTACGTCATCTATCTGGTAAGATTTTGAGATGTGATACCTAATATTGAGATGATCATTTGAATTATATCCCTATTTCAAATTACGATCATTTACCGAGGGAAGCGTGAGGAGATGTTCTAGAGGTTTTCTGGGCGAAATTGAAACATAATTTCTCCGTTATCAGCCAGTCCGTCCAACTGTCATAATTATGAAAAATTATGGTCATCTTCTTATCTTTAGTACTAGAGAGTAGAGCTTTTTGTGACAGTCGGAAAGGAAAGTATTATTGCCATGCTTATTTCCCATCTGTGCATGGTTTTAATGGATGGAAATAAATGTCAAAATGAAAATTGTTTATGTAAAAAAAAACAACTGCTGAGTGTCTAGCCGACTTCTTAAGACTCTATAGAATCTGTCTTCCGAACCAGTGACAAAACAAACTTGACGTTTCAAAGTGACGATAGAGTAGACCTTCTTAAATAAAGGAATTTTGAATTATAAATTATGAATTTTGAATTATGAATCCCAGCAAGCACCTCTAATTTTATTGAGATATGTGCGTTTTAAGTAATTAAATTAGCAATATCACTTGCTTAAACGGCGAAGGAAAACATCGTAAGGCAACCTGTATGCCTGAAAGATCTCCATAATGTTCCTTATGGTGTGTGGAGTCCACCAATCCGCACTGGGCCAGGCAAGGCCAGGCTTTCTCATTGTAGGCGGAGACACGTGTCCTTTTGAGGGTAGGTACTGGGTTTATATGATGAATGAAAACATTAACTTGATAACAAAATTGTGTCTTCCCCCACAGTTAAGTCTTTTAATAAACAGGGCTAAACTTCTCATATTCCGCTGACTTGCTTTTGCAGGTGGATCAGTAAATTTTATCCCTTGTCAGGGGATAAAATCGGTGGATATACTCTTAATTTTTGTCCCCTACTTTTGCTAGCTAGAGCGTTATTTTCAGTAGAGCGCCGAACGGCGTTTGTGATTAGAAGTGTGTGAGGACGCCCCAAGCTGCGGGTTTTATTTCATCTTCAACATGTCGGGCGGAACGATGAAGGCAATCTGAGGAATTCCTTAATGGGTGTCCTGACAGTAAAGGTAGTTATTCAAGATGTGTAAAGACATGTTTAAAATGGCGCCATCCGCGCGTTCTTCATTACCATATGGGAAACTAAACTCACTTTGAATAAATTTTATAGGCGATAGATTTGATTTCACTTAGACTTGCTAAATTGAAATGTTGTGTTTGAAGCTCATATAGTATACACCTCAGCACGTTTGGCATAGGCAGTAGATAAAAGTCTCTCAATCTGGTAACAGCGCCCTCACAGTGTTCCATTTCAAATGTATACATTCTCTTTTGAAAATAGAATAACTATGTAATCCACATGACATTATAATGGAATTTGAATAAATGAATAAATAAAAAAATTAGAGGTGATTGCTGCGATTCGAACTGAGCGACCGAAAGTGAAGTTGAAGTCGCCATCGCCATCTAGCCCCAAAGTAAGCGTAGCATGTGTTATGGGTACTAAGATAACTGATGAATAATTTCTATGAAAAATATGCATTAATACTTATAATATATAGATAAACACCCAGACACTGAAAAACATTCGTACTCTTCACACAGACATTTTCCAGTAGTGGGAATTGAATTGGGTTCAGAAAGCAGGGTCGCTGCAAACTGCGCCAATCGGACGACATCTGCTTTATTAGATGTGCGCTGAGAAAACAATTCATAATATGACATAAAATTTATGTATTTATTTATTTATTTATTTGATTTATTAGCTTTTCAAGGGAAACAAACAGTATAACTATACATAAAAGTAATGCCGTATTTTTGTATCACATAGGCCAATGAAGTTTCCACTACTTGGTTATACATATAACACGATAACATTAACCACAATTGCTTAGGAGTAAGTACCAGCAAGCAATTATTATACAAAAAAAAGAAAAAATAATAATAATGTAAGTAAAACAAAAATGAAAAACAAAAACTTTAAAGCTATAGTACTTATTTTGTTAAAATAAATTTTCTAAACGTGCCAATTTTGACATGAAAAATGTCCGTCTCACAATAATAAAATAAAATAAAATAAAATAGCCTTTTATTTCAGAGAAGAGTTACATTAACTTTTTACATTTCATTTTATCA
The DNA here is from genome assembly GCF_905163445.1 of Pararge aegeria. Classification (NCBI taxonomy): domain Eukaryota; kingdom Metazoa; phylum Arthropoda; class Insecta; order Lepidoptera; family Nymphalidae; genus Pararge; species Pararge aegeria. Next base: position 6,885,748 of record NC_053204.1, on the reverse strand, counting down.
TTAAATAAAGTCCCTTAGCTCTGTGTGCCTCACGGCAAAGGCCTCCTCCAGCTCTCGCCAGTGCTTACGATCCTGTGCCACCCTTCTCCATAGTGGACCAGCTGTAAGTTTCAGCTCGTCTTCCCAACGTCTTTGTTGCCGACCCTTTTTTCTTTGTCCATCTCGTGGATACCAATGAGTTACTAGGGTACTCCACTTTCCTTGGTTGTCTCGTAGCATGTGACCCGTCCACCTCCACTTGAGCTGATCCATCCTGGTTAAAATGTCTGTTACCCCGGTTTTGTCTCTAATATCGGAGCTCCGGATTTTATCTCTTCTCTTTACACCCACCATGCTACGTTCCATTGCTCTCTGACATCTCTCAAAACTTTCTCTGTGGGATTTGTTTAGCGCCCAGGTTTCACAGCCATATGTGATGCATGGAAGGATGCATGTATTAAAGACTTTTTTCTTCATGTTTAGATTCATCTCCTTGCTTTTTAAAATTTCCTTAAGCGACCAGTACTTTCTCCAGCCTAGGGCTATTCTTTTGTTTGTTTCCTTAGTTGTTTGATCCTCTGGTGAGATTAATTGCCCCAGGTAGGTGTATTCTTTAACATATTCAATGACTTCTCCTCCTAAAGTGATTGGTGTTGAGACGCTACTTACGTTAGTCAAAACTTTTGTTTTGTTTTTGTTTATTTCTAGGCCAAAATAGCTACTTTCAATCGCCAGCTCTTGTATCATCTTTCCCAGTTTTGATGGTGATTCTTCAAACAGCACTATGTCATCTGCAAATCTAAGATGATGAAGTCTTTGCCCATTTACGTTTAACCCGTTTTCGTTCCAGTTTAGGTTTCGGAAAATACTTTCTAGGACAGCTGAGAATAATTTAGGGGACATCGGGTCACCCTGTCTGACACCTCTGTTTATGGGGAACTCATTTCCCAATACTTCCAGCTGTATTCGTGCCTTGCTATTTGTATAGATACCTTTGATAATATTAATATATGATCTACTTATACCTTGTTGTTCTAGGCTAGTCCATATGCGACAATGGAAGAGACTGTCGAAAGCTTTCGTATAATCGATAAAACCCATATAAAGGCATTTATTATACTCATTATACTTTTCCAGTAGTTGTCTAACCGTATGGATATGGTCGATTGTCGAAAAATTTTTGCGGAAACCTGCCTGTTCATTTGGTTGCTGTTCGTCAAGCTTTGCCTCTATTCTACCAAGAATGACCTTAGAAAAAATCTTGTATACATTTGACATTAAACTTATGGGTCTGTAGTTGCTTATATCCTCTTTTACCCCTTTCTTATGGATCAAGATGATGTGCGATATTCCCCATTGTGTGGGTATTATTCCAGTTGCTAGGATTTCGTTAAATACTGAGGTGAGCACTGGTGCCACCTCATCCATCGTACCCCTTAAGAGATCATTACTTATTTTATCCGGTCCTGGAGCTTTGTCCGTTTTCTGGCTTTTTATTGCTTTCACTATTTCGCTCAATAAGAATTTTGGTTCAGAGTTTGTTTGTATTATTTGTACCGGCTCATTTCTTGAGCAGTTATTTGAAGAGTAAAGTTCGCTGTAGAAGCTTGTAGCAGCCTTGTATATTTCTCTCCTTTTCGTTATGGTTTTGTTATTTTTCTTTATTTTCGCTATCCACTCCTTTCCTGTCTCTCTTAGTTCTTTTAAAGCTTTTCTCATTCCGCCTGTCTTTTTTATGTGGTGCTCTAATCTCTCGAGCCTCCTTATTTTTCTGTCACGTCTCATGCTTTCGGCCACCTTGCGGAGGTTTTCTTTTTTGTTTTGGCCTTGTAATGCAATCCTCCTTAATTTTATCAAATTCTTAGTTTTTTCACTTAGACTACTAGTTTTAGCGCTTCTTAACTTTATTGGTATTCCTTTCAGTACTTTCTCTATCTTATTATATTTTTCTGATACACCTAGAGATTGGTACGAAGTCTGAATGATTGTCTCATGTAGTGATTTATTTGTTTCTGTGATTGCATCGTTAGTATTATTTAATTTAATATAGTTCTGGTGACTGAAATTTTTCCTTGACGTTTTTGGTTGTCGTACATTTATTTCCGCTCTAACCATCCGATGGTTTGTGTTAAAGTTTAAGTTTTGTATAACACTTACGTTAGTAAAGGCCTTACGGTAGTTACTTGTAATATAATCAATTTCATTTTTGTATTTTCCGTCAGGTGATACCCAAGTCCATTTGCTCTTAAATTTTTTTTTAAATATGCTATTTAAGAGTATCAGGTTATTTTCTAGTAAGAACTGAATTAATTTCTGCCCGTTCTTACTTCTTTTACCGAAACCATATTTTCCTAAGACAAATTCCTCTGTGCTAATCCTATCTCCCACCTGGGCATTAAAATCTCCCATCATTACTAGATATTTATTTTGATGCCCCTTTAGAATTTCAGATAGGTCATCATAGAATTTATTTATTTCCATTGGGTCTGATTGTTCTGTGGGAGCGTAGACTTGTATTATCATCCAATCTTTCTTGTAGTGAGGTACGTTTATGAGTACTGCGGCTATCCTTTCTGAAATTCCAATGAATTCCTTTATGTTAGGTTTAAGGTGCTTCTTAATCAAGAATCCAACTCCTTTTTGACCCGCGGTTTCTCCTTTATGGTAAAATATGAAGTCATCTCGTTCTTCTATTGTTTCCCCTATTCTTCGCATTTCACTTATGCCTATAATATCCCAGTTTAGGTCTTGTGTTGCTAGTATCAGTTCTTGCAGACTTTCTTCGGTCCTGAGGGTTCGTGTATTGAGTGTTGATATATATAGATGTTTTTTTGTGGTTTGCTTATTTTTGTTTGTGATGATGGAGCTTTTGATTTTAGATTGACCATTTTTCGTGTAGAAGTAGTCAGTTTTTAATGTTGCTGAAGGGTTTTGGTCTTCAGGCACTCCCGCGGGGACCAGCCGTGGTGGGGGCCTTTTGTTTCGTGTAACATGTTCATGTATGACTAAGTTTAGTGTCTGTGGTTTGAGTGTTCGTTGCTATTGTTCGTTCTGATTTAAGATTCCTCTGTTTTTTTTCAGTTGATCTAGTTTCGCCTGTTTTTTTGTTGGTTTTGTTACATTTTCCTGTGCAGGTGGCGAGAACTGTTGCTTTCTCTTTTCTCTTTGTGTTGGAATGCCTTCCTTTACAATCAATTTATTGAAGTTAAAATAAGCAATTTTTCCCTTTTTTCTTTCCTCTAGTAGTTGATCTTTAAGCGCTTTTCGTTCTTCAATAACTTCCTTTGGGTAATCCTCAGTAATATTAACGTTTCTTGCCTTGAGTGACTTTTTATTTCTTAGGATCTCATTTCTCTTGCTCACTGTAGTAAGTCTCATTAGAAGAGGACTCGATTTGTGATCCCCCAGCTTCCTTATAAAGTCAATTTCCTTCTCTTCCAATACAATATTCATGGATTTTACTAATTCTAAAATGCTTGTTGTTTCTTCCCCTTTCTTGCATTGTAATCCGTGGAAAACAAGGTTTTGTTGTCTGTTTGTTCTCTCAAGCTGAAGTACCTTGTTTTCTAAAGTTGATATTTTTTCCACTGCAAATTCAAGTTTCCCTTGCATTTGCTGTAACTCGGCGTTAACAGCATTGATAACGTTACGTGTTATGCATTCTGTTTGAGTTTCTAATTCTATTTTTAGTTTTCCAAGAATTTTTTCGATCGCATTTTCCGAGATGTCCATGTTAATGGTATACTCAAAGTTTTTTGATACTAGATGTTGTCTATGCTTCTTTTTGAGGTACGACAACACTCTCTATGTGTCAAATTTGAAGTATCGCCGGATGTTTATTTTGCTGTTGACGTTCTTGTCTATTTGAAATGTTCGTTACACATATAAGCATAGGTAGGTACTTAATTATATTTACTAAATCGTGGATTTAGTGAAATTTCCATCCAAATTATAATTATTTGTCTTCTGGTTTGATATTTCTTGTAGCAGGTAAGTTATTCGTTCGTAAAAACGATAGAAACACATTGAAATCACGTTTTTAGTAACTATTTTGGAATTAAAACTGTCGCAGCAAAACAAACGAGTGTTCCCTTGACAGCTGTCAACCACACACTTCTCACAATATTTGTTGTTAAAAGCATTGCACGCACGAGATAAAAAGTTATTTGCCGAATACCTTGTCTTCCATCTAGCCCACGCAAAGGGAGGTTTACGCCTTGCATTTAACCTACGACATGCAAAGTTGATATTACTTAGAAGAAGAGGGGAGTCAACTAAATTATGTATTATTTTATATAACAACATTTGATCTCTTAAATCGCGTCTTTTTTCTAAAGTAATTTCAGTTGCAGATATACTGTGATCACATACTAAATTACGACGTTATATTATATGTTTACCCCAACCCAACGGGCAACGAGGTGGACAGACGACATTAAGCGCGTCGCTAGTAGCTCCCGGATCCAAGCGGCACTGAACCGTGGAATTTGGAACTCCCTACAAAAGACCTATGTCCAGCAGTCGACGTCTACCCGTTGATATGATGATGATGATATGTTTAAAACCTACAGAAACTCCAGGAAAAGTGCTCCCGCGGGATATGTAAAAACCCGTAAATAATTCGGTAAAAGTTGTGGACGACAGAGAGTTTTTATAAAACTGTTTTATTATACCACCTGCCTTTCACCAATCAATAGACGCCTCCCTAAATAGAGAGAACGATAATTAAATGATGAACCCTACGTTCCAAAATTAGGGTCAATAGTCATTAAGTGTCAATAAAACGATATTCTTTATAACATAGTAATTTTATAAGTTATCTGTGCGCAATCATAACTGTTTAGTGTTGACTGTGGGTGACGAGAAACAAGACAACGTGACGTTCACGACACGACCACACAATTCATAGAGGCCCTTTTCCGAACCATGTGAATTATATGTACCATCACGAACGTATGTTGAAATAAAACCATTTGAACCCAAGATATAGATGTCTTACTTCCTACAAAGTATGTTAAAACGTGTGGGTGAATTTCGTCAAGTATTGTATAAAAAGTCGTTCGTTGTAAAAATACGTATCGGATATTAGTCATTCGTTCAGTCGTTCTCAGTTATTTATTATCTATACCCTATCAATGTGACAGATAAATTCTATGGCGGTTTCGCATAGTGAAGTGATTTATCATTTTAATAGGTTGGTAGAAATGTTTTTATTCATCACTTTCAATCATTTCGACCGACTTTTTCTTTTTAAATAAGAAACTGGCGATGATTACTGTTACTTTCACGCAAATTTAAATCAAATAAATTGGTGTGCAAATATAAATAAAATATGACGTAGTACATCAAATTGTAAACCTTCGCCTTTTGTCGGTTAAAAAGTCAATAAAATAAAAAAAAGTGGCTGAAAAAGGCCGACGGAATGTATTCAAATTACGAACATCGTTCGTCACTGCGGGAGACCTGCAAAACACGTGGCGATGCACGCTGGCACGCGCTTTTTATGATCACACTGCGATGCCAAATTGAGTTTAAATTACTTCATTTCTCTTATGAATTCAAGTTTACCATATACATGCAAGGATGTTTAACATTTTGGCCACTCTTTCGGGTACCACTTTGACCCCCTTTCGGAGGTACCGACTTCGATCTTGTCGTGATTTTTGACCTACTAATGCATACTTTTAAGCAATGTGTTAAAAAACATTTATTACAATGCCGTTATTATACAATTGATGAAGGTTGCTTCAAAGCATCTGGCTCCACTTCCATCTCTCACAAAATAATGTTTAATGGTTCATATTAGAGTCTTCTCGGTAGAGTCTGATTTCCGAACCGGCTGTAGTGTTACTGCAGAGAGATTTGACGTTTCTAAAGTTCTTATAGAGCAAGCCTACTTGAAATAAATGAATTTTTAATTTGACTTTGATATTGAACTCGTAGCTCTAACTTTTCTGAGATATGTGCGTTTCAAGCAATTAAATAAGCACGGTAGACGAAAATATCGTGAAAGAACCTGCATACCTAAGACTTCTCCAATGTCCTCAAAAGCGTGTGAAGTCTACTTATTCGTACTTGGGCAAATTCAAATTCAAAATGCAAAAAACCAATTCGCTTACCTATCTTATCCAGGGAAAAACTTCGAGGTTTCTTTACATTAGTTATCAATGTTTCTATATGAAATATGCGGTGTACGAAGAACAAGAAGTTTCCTTTACTTTCTACCTCTATGGTAGTCTTTTTTTTATTTGCTTCACAGCACTGAGATAGGCCTTTTTGATTTAACGGGAAATGTGCTCAGATAAATTGGTAATGTGATATTTTAAGAGCAGTAAAGAGTATAACCGTCATAATTTTCTACAGTGTCCAATAAAACGAAATATTTATGATATGTACCAGCGATATATTTTGTCATCTTGTGTGGCGTGCAATTGGATGAGTTTGCGCCACCTCTTTAAAATAGTTATGGGGAATTATAACATATGCATTAAAATATATATCATAGACTTTTGAATTAATTTACGAAAGACTTATGTCCAGCAGTGGATGATGATGATGACGAGGTAAATAATTCACACATTCAAACTATACAAAAAAAAATAACAAGTAAAGCTTAGGGCGTAATTAGAGTTTACTTTGAAAACTAAAAAAAGGATTCGCTTTATCTATTACCACAGATAATTCACATTTTCATGGTGGATAAACCTCTGGGATTCAATAATAATAATTGCTGCACTAGTACATACTTCTAATGAATGCCCTATACATTATGTTAAAGTTAAAAATACTTTGCAACTACTTGTCTTCGGAAAAGTTACAAATCTCCGTGGTTCATTCAAGGTATTCACAAGATGAGGCCAAGTATGCGGTACGGAATGCAGAATCATGCATACATTCGAATTTCGAATGTCATTCGTCACTAACTTGCCGCTAAGCTTGGCGCCACGGCTGGCACGTATTCATTAGACACCCGCCGCGGGTTGTCAGATTCTTACACAATATTTTTTTTTTAAATTAAGAGGCACAGGTTTAGTTTCTTACGTAAAACTATTTTTTTTTTATTAATTGAGATGCACCGGTAAATGACTGGAGACAATGTCATATATTTTTGTTATGAATGTATGATTATTATGAGTCTTTAGTGAGTACAGCGGCTATACTACCGTCTACTATATAGTCTTTTTGAGGTTTATAATAATGTTATAATTACCAAATTAACATGGGAAACAATTATTATGTATATTTCTTTCTTTCTTCTTTATTCCTATATTATTTGAGTACTTCTGTTTTCACAAAAATAAGCAAATGCATAAAAATAAATAAACAATCAATGGTTACCATTACAGATAAAGATTCAGATAACCAGAAATTAATTTGATCTTATCGGAATAAGGATTATCAAAAATATCGCGGTCTCCATCGTGGCTAGAAAAGTGCCTTTTTTAAGATCAGCTGTCGCACCGTAACGTTTGCGGATTGCCAGATTCTTGTATAGCTTTTTTTTGTTTTTTAATTATGTCACTCAGGTTTAACGCTAGAAATGAGGATGATCAAAAATTTGTGATTTAAATTTAGAATGAAAGCAAAGAACGTTTTTGTTTTTACGCATGTTTTTTTTATTATTGAGAGATTCCGATTATAGGTAATAGGGTGGTTTCAAGATATAGTATAATCATTTTCCATACATGAATTTGCCATTTATCATAGTTAATGTTGAAAATTCCTAATTAATAGAAAATAATTAAATTCAGTGAATGCCAAGGCAACGGCAAAAAGTGTCCTGCAAGCTATCATATACTTATAATATGCCGCAATGCTGTAAAATACATAGAATATAAAAATAACAGAACCCTGTGAGGGTTCTGTTATTCATGAAGTGCATTGTGTCCAGTGAAAACGTCCCGCGTACATCTGATATCATAAACGCGGAATGTTACTAGCTCAGAATCTTTTTTCATTCTCACTTTGGTAAATGTTTAGAACATTAGAGGTAAAATAATTATTGTCAACTGCTAAACGGAATGAAGTGACTAACCGCCTGTCTAGAAACGGTACTAAAGTGGAGTGGTTTCTGATGCTTCAATATTTGTCGTGTACACGGTTTCTGTATGTTCTTTAAACTGTGGTAAAATATTATCCCCTCGGCACTTATTATTATCCACCCTTTACTTTTTAATTTATACGCAAAGCACTTAAAGAGCTTAAGTTAGATAGGAAGGTATAAGTAGGTAACCACTTGACACGCGAACCCGTAACGTTTTTTTACCCGCGGCGAAGCAAGTGAAGTGTTGTACAGTTTAATGAAGTTAAACTTCTTTAGGCGCGACTAGGGAGTAACTTAGTTTTTTTTCTGACAGAAGTTACGCTTACGACAGACGTCTGTGTAGTATCCGCTATTTAAAAATAATAATTGTTTTCAGTCCTTATTGTAGATTTTTTATGTAAATACATATATAGTAAGTAATAAAATTAAAGAATAATGTATAAAAAATGTCCGTGTTAGATATATATGCATGTGTTGTCTGTGCTGCCTTAGGTTAAAGAACTAACTAGCTAATCACAACTATTTCTTGGTACATATTCAAAATTTACTTTTCATTAGTTTCACCGATCAATCTCCTTCGTGCCTTCTTCATCTACAAGACATTGGCGAAGTACCTTGTGCCCAGTTGACACAGACAAAAGGCATAAACAAGAATTGAATTGAATTGAAAATAATAATTTGTATTGGTCGTAAGTATATGTCATATACTCCACGCTTCTTGACTTAAACGCCAGCTATTTCCAATATTTTCAAACGGATCAATTGCTTTTGATTACTATGAACAATGTATGTATGTAAAATGTAAATAAATTGAAATTGAAATTATATTGACGAAGTCACGGGCAACCTCTAGTGTTAAATATGTAGGTATGTTATGTTATATTATAAATTATTCGTGAGAGAAAAGTAATTAATCACATTATTCACACGTGGCAACACTGGAGGCATGAGTAATCTAACAGTAAACGGTACGGTATGAATATTCATTAGTTATCTGTGACCGATAACACTGGCATCTGGCTTGAGCGCGCTCCGGTCTTCCGCTTAACTATTACGACTCGATAACGATGCGATATCGCGACGATAAAAAATCTAATTACTTTCCTTTGATTTAATGGTTTTGAAAAACCTCGTGAGGCAACCTGCATGCCACAGAGCTCCATATTATTCTCAAAAGTGTTGATGGCTACCATTCCGCACTTGACCAGCGTGGTGGACTACGGCCTAAACCATTCTCATTCGGAGAGGAGATCCGCAGGGTGATTACGTATCTCGCGTCAGCAATGCGACAGGCGTAAATCTTGCAATCACTGCTGTCAAACGTCACTTTTCCATACAATAAATAAACAAAAGTGACGTTTGACAGCAGTTGTTGCAAGATTTACGCCTGTCGCATTGCTGTCGCGAGATACGTAATCTCCCTGCCGATCCCTATAATGGGATGATAATGATTATGATAATGATGACTAGTATTATAATTGTTCCTGTCTGTTTGTATGTTTATTTGTACGTTTGTTTGTAGGCTATAGTTGGCTGCAAATGCAATGCAAATTTCGTGTAGAAATAGATTGCACCGAGACGGATATAAGGTACTTTAAGCCACAGACAACGACTGTCCTTGTAGGATTAAAACTGATTAGCTGTTGTCTGCGTTCAACATCCGTATTTATAATGGGTTTTTTAAAAAAATATACTTATGTTACTCATCGTTATTTTAACTAACTCTATGCCAAAAAATAGTTTGATTGGTTGCTTGGTTAGGATGTGCGAGGACAAATAAACAAATACAGTTTCGCGATTATTCTGTTAGGTGGGATAAACTTTGTCACCGAAATAAATCTTAGCAACAAAACCGATGTTCGTAAAATTTGATTTGCATGAAACGTATTCATTCATTGAAAATAACTAATTTTGCAAGATTTTTTACTGTCAAACAGATCCGGATGTCTTCGTGACAATGGCTTGTAAACAAAAGAACTAGACATATGAGTCATTAAAATATAATTAAGGAACTCAAGTGCCAAACACAGTAGTGAACTTCACATTTGAAAATACATAATGTAAGATATATATTTTATATATCTTACTTTATGCCGCCGCTAAGATTTTATTTCCACTTCTATTCAGCCCTTGAATGCAATTTCACTTGGTGATAAGTGATGATACAGTCTAAGATTGTAGTGGGCTAAAGTGCTAGGTGTACGACGGTTAATACCCCTAACAGCTTGAGAAAATTCTAAGATTATAAATACCCAAATGAACTTTTGCCTGGGAACGAACTCGTCTCCGCCTTATAAGACCACAACGCTGTCGGAAGTCGTCAAATAGGATGTCGCATAGTAACTTTGTCGTGGGATATAAAAGCGTCCATCTCCGTGGCCTGTCTAAAATTGAAACCATACCGGTTGAGTTCCTGCGCGGGTTCTTGTCTCTGATAACAATTTGTTAATCACGAACTCCATGTTTTATACAATGTTGTAAAGAAAAAATACTCAATATTCTCTATGGTTTATAGCCTATCATTTATTGAAATGAAGAATGATTTATTTTTACAATTATCATCATTATGCTTTAATTTGATAACTAGCGGATAGAAGCGGTGATAGCCTGGTGGTTAGGACGTCGCTTTACTTTCGGGGTACCGAGTTCGAGTACGCACCTCTAGCTTTTTGAGTTATGTGCGTTTTACGTAATTAATATATACTTTTAACGCTTGCTTCAACGGTGGCGGAAATTATCCAAATCCATGAAACGATTCCCATGCGCTATGTGAACAATTTAATTTCACGTTGATTAGCCATCTTTATTCAACTCGTTGTTTAGCTAAATACGAAAGGCTTTCCTAAAGAATATTTATTGTCAATTACACAGTCATCATCATCATCACATCAACCCATTACGGGCCCACTACAGAGCACGGGTCTACAACTACTACAACGAAAATGGGTTAAGGGCGTAGTCCACCACGCTGGTCCAGTGCGGATTGGTGGCTACACACCTTTGAGAACATTACGTAGAACTCTTAGGCATGCAGTTCCTCACGATGTTTTCCTTCATCGTTGAAACAAGTGACATTTGAATTACTTAAAAAAACGCACATAACTAAGAAAAGTTATAGGTGTGAGCTGGGATTGTTTATTGTTTATTGTTATTAAACAAAACAGGTAATAACTAAAGGTAGACTAAATATAATTAATAACAAGTTTTGTTCTAAGCTACAAGCCAGAGTATGCGTACACAAGTTGGAATTAAATTAAACAAAAAGTAAAGATAAAATTAAAGTTCAAACAAAAGATATAATATAAGTACATATATAATGTAAAATTTCCCCAAAGTTATGTGGAATAATGCTTAAAAATTTGATTTTTGAAAATATTTATCAAAATTTTAAATTTTAAATTCATTTATTTCAAGTAGGCCTAATATAAACGACAAGTCAGTCTGTGTGTAGTGACTCTACCACCGGTTCGGAAGGCAGATTCTACCGAGAAGAAGCCGGCAAGAAACTCTGCAGTTGCTCTTTTCCAAAATCAACAATCCTATCAATATCCTTTTGTTAATTCGATTCGAACTCTGGCCACCCCAAAGGGAAGTCAATGCGCTATCACCGCTTCTTTATTACACAGTAGTAAGCTGTAAATCGATCAAGGATAATATATCACCGAGTACGATGAATCGATAAGCTTAAATCGCATTTTAAATTACATACGTTTAATACCCTGTCGAATTGTAAAACAGCGGGGTATCTTATTTCTTCACTAAAACACTATCTTTTTAGCTCTTATGTATGAAGTTGTAGAGTTCAAAATGCGACGGATTCTATTTTAGTTTCTCTGTATTGTGCGATATGACATCGGTTTGTGTTAACGCGTTGAAATAACCATGAAAACAAAGTGAGGCTTATAGAAAGACGTGTTAAGTGGAATTCAATGATTTTTCTTAATGACGGCCATGGAATTGAGAACGTACAGAATTCAGCGATTATTGTATGCAGTGCATTGTGTCCAAAAACAGTGAAAAGCCCCGCTTACGTCTCACTTTTTACACCCGCGGAGAGATTCTCTAGCCCACAAACTTTTATGGTAAAAGTTTAGAACATTAGAGGTAAAATAATTACTTTCAACTGTTAAATGGTAGAAACAACTCTAAAGTGGAATGGTCTTTAATTTTTTATCACGAAGACCTGGGTTCTATCCCCGGGTAAAAGGTAAAAAATTGTAAAATGTTGTGCATTTTGAAATAAATTAATTGATATAATGCGACAATGAACACAATAGATGCACTTTTTTATCCTTAATTGGCCCCACCCGGAGATAGAACCCGGGTCCTAGTGATCGGTTGTCGAACATTCAGATGAGGAATGTACAAGAGGTACATTTAAAATAAAATGAAACGAAAAGAAATAAATAAACGTTTTCACTTTCCACGTTGGAAAGTAACGAGTAGTTTATGATATGCGACTAGTATTAAACTCGCACGAGATTCTGCGCCGGCGCCGATCAAGTATAGGCGCCGCGCCGGGGCGACGCGGGAAAATGCACCACAGATTATAACATACGCGTTGATTGACAGATAATGCTGAGGTTAACATGTCTGAGTTTTGGATAGAAGTAATGAATAAATATACTACGACAATACACATCGCCATCTAGCCCCGAAGTAAGAGTAGTTTGTGTTATGGGTACTAAGATAGCTGATGAAGATTTTTATGAATAGGATACATAAATACTTACATTATACAAATAAACACTCAGACACTGAAAAACATTCATGTTTATCACACAAACATAGTGGGAATTACAAGGAGGAAATAGGAGTTAGGAAATTGGCCCGTGCGTCGAAGAGCAGTAAAGGCGTCGATCTCGGTTACTATATACTACTTTATGGTGATAATAGTCGTTGAAGCCCACCAACACGCATTGGAGCAGCATGGTGGGTCTATGCTCTAAAACCGACTGTCCCATGAGAGACGAGGTCTGTGCTCAGCTGTGGGACGCTAATCGGCTGCCGAAGATGGTAATTATTGTACATATAAATAAAGTGGAAGTGTCTGTCTTCAGCTTATACTAAAAGGCACTGACTTCGCATAGATCAAAGCAGATAATATGTAAATAGGTAGTTGCGAAAAGCAACAAGTTTCATAGAATTGTTGGTCATCAATACTAACAAATGTAAAGTCTAATCGCTTAGATACATCTAACGTCATATTTGTACTGACTTTGTAAATATGATGAAATGATAAAAACATTTATGCAAATTAAGATTAATTTGCTATACTCCGCGAACAGTATGAGGATCTGTTAAGACTTAACAATTATTCATTGTAAAGTCAACATCTCATATTCAAATTCAAAATTTCTTTATACATGTAGACCTATAACAGGCACTTATGAAGCGTTCATACATATATGTTTACATAATTGTGAGGGATGGTGATAATTTCGTTCGCCAACTTAGATCTAAAGCTTCAATGTCGACATCCTGAGGATGCCCCGGTTTCGGAGCGAAACGTTCGTAGAGGGTACATTGCCGAGGATCTGTTTGGTGTGGTGTATACGGATTGAAGAAATTATAAATAACACCGTACAGATTCTCCTGCTGTTCGCGGAGTATAGCAAATTAAGCTTTATTTTCATAATATATTATGGATTTCCGCAAAGTAACGCATGCTTCTATCCAATAGATAAAAGCATTTTTTAGTTTTATTAGAGCTTTTTGCGACAGAGCGCATCAGGGGAACTACTGCTGTACTTTTTTTTTATAATAATAAATAAATATGCTTCGACAATACACACATCGCCATCTAGCCCCAAAGTAAGCGTAGTTGTTATGGGTACTAAGATGACTGATGAATATTTTTTAATGAATAATATACATAAATACTTATAATATAGGTACATATAAACCCAGACATTGAAAACCATTCATGTTCATCGCAAAAAAAATTCCAGTTGTGGGAATCGAACCCACGGCCTTGCACTCAGAAAGCAGGGTCTTACTTACTTCGGAGTAAAATTTTATTTTTATAGTTATCTCGACTGCCGAAACATTTATTTAGTTTTATTTGTGGCTCATTAGTCTGCCATTGCCGGAGAGATGTAGGTTCAAAACTTCATATTAAATATATTTGTTATTTCCTTTGAGTGTAGGTGAAATGCTTGTTTAATAAAAGCGTATCCAAATAACCCTTATCCATAATCGGTTTCTACGCGGAATCGTACCTGAACGCTAAATCGGTTGGCGGCACGCCCCTTTCGTTAGGGTGGCCACCCCCGAAGCAGGGTCGCATTAGACCAGACCTGAGAAAATTATAAAATTTTATATTCCAAAGTTGACCCTGCCGGTGATTAACCCGAAACCTCCCACGTAAAAACCACAACGCTCACTACTGCGCACAGGGAGATCGACAAAATGCTTATTAAATCTTCTTCTTCTTCTTCTTGCTATTAATGTGCTATTGTTTTTTCCTGCGGGCTACGAGTGAGCTCAAAATTCAAAATTCATTGACGGCCAAGTGGCGCAGTGGGCAGCGACCCTGCTTTCTGAGTCCAAGGTCGTGGGTTCGATTCCCACAACTGGAAAATGTTTGTGTGATGAACATGAATGTTTTTCAGTGTCTGGGTGTTTATCTGTATTATTAGTATTTATGTGTGTTATATTCATAAAAAATACTCATCAGCTATCTCAGTACCCATAACACAAGCTACGCTTACTTTGGGGCTAGATGGCGATGTGTGTATTGTCGAAGTAAAAAAAAAAAAATATATTTCAAGTAGGCCCAGTTTATAAGCTCTTCTGAAACGTCAAGCTCGATTCATCTATCCCCCACAAGATTTGAAAATCACGTGTTTTATGGCATTACAATTTCAAAGATCTTTGTATTTAGGTAAAGGTTATTTACATTCGATCGGAAATTTCTAAACGAGCAGGGCTTAGTGTCAAATGAGGGCAGGCAAGGGATATTAATATACATCCCACAACCGCAAATTATCATACGGTTGATGTATGACTTTCCCTACACTTTCAGCATCTATTGCATTCGCATAATGTCATAGACTATACACCATAGAGCATAGAGCGCGGCCAGTATTGTTCCTTGTAATTGCACACTTTCTCTATTTCCACTCTGTACTTAGGTAAATGCCTACGATTTCCCCTTTACTAGGGAATTTGATATTCATTTTACTTTGGTTAGGTTACTTTGTGTTTCTTTAATATATTGGACAGAAGTAGACGTTACTTTTCGGAAATCCATAATATATTATGAAAATTAAGCTTAATTTGCTATACTACTTAGACTTACCAATTATTCATTGTAAAATCAACATCTCCTGAGGTTGCTCCGGTTTCGGAGCGAAACGTGCGTAGAGGGTACATTGCCGAGGAGTGGAGTATACGGATTGAAAAAATTATAAATTACACCATACTGATTCTCCTGCTGTTCGCGGAGTATAGCAAATTATGCTTAATTTTCATAATTAAAATATAAAGTAAAGTCCTTTAAACGTATTTTCGGCCTTTTTTGTTACAATGTACTATTTTGTTTTTCTATCTACAAAAAATAATTAGGCTTTACTATGTTAACCATTTTTGAAATAATTTTATCTAAGCTATGGTGAAAAATGCGTCGAAATCCATTGTGGGGTTATGTAGGAGTTAGCGGATAAACAAACCGACAGACGCGGAAAGCTCCTTTGTTTTATACTATGTGGAGAAGAACCCAGTGCCCTATATACTTACAATTTTTTTTAAATGTTTAACGCATATGTACCTATTATATCTGACGTTTTTTAATTTTTAGCGATTTGCTTGAGTCCCTCCTCGTTTTAGAAGGCTTCATTTGGTTTATTCACAGCTTAATTTTTATTTATCCTTTTTATATTACATACTTTTAAAAAAAAAAGTTTCGAGAATATTGTTTACATAATCATATAGATAAGAATAAATCACCTTCATAAAAATAGCTTTAATTTTCGGGACTTTAAATCAGATCAATAAAACCAATTAAAAAAAAAATATTTTCGTCCAACTGTCAAAGAGGATATTATAAACATAACGTTATAGCCTTCGTGTTCGTATAGTAATTTTCCTCCAATCTTTCCATCGAGTATTTAAAATGCTACTCGCGTTTTTCCTGTATAATACGTTTGCTTGGAATACTAACTGCTTCTTTCGTAACTTGGCACTTTACCTTAAACTAAATAATAAAAGGACGATAAAAGTCATCTATATCTATCTACAAAGGAAATTTAACTACCGGGGCATCATAAAAAGCGGGAGCTTTATGCAGGCCAGTCGCCGTCTTGGATATTTGAATTTAGAATTAAGATTCGATGGTCAAGTGCGACGTAAAATTATATGATGACCGTTACTAGAACGTTATTCGCTTTTACCCGTTACCGTCAGTTTGTGATAACGTTATAAAATACATGTTGCTTTAACCACTTTATTTTAACTGCTATAAAGTATACCTTCTAACTTTAAAGCTTATAAAAGTAGGTATGTCTTTTGAAGTTATACTTACTTCTTTCGCGGCGTTAGGGAAAAAGGAGTGAAATTATACGTTGTCAAGAAATGCGCGCGCACATGGTAGCACGATTCTAACAGGAAGAAGGTAGTTGCGAAACCGAGTGAGAGGGGAATACGTCTGCCTGCTCACTTTTTACGATTAGCGCGCACATCGTCACCAAAAAACCGTCACCCTTAAGTTAGCTATAAGGTTTGACAGTGTACACTTCCAATTGTCAAAGTCTGCGTGCTCATTCCCGTGATTTAATAGTACAAAAATCTCAAATTTTAATGTTCAGAGAAACTTGGTGGTCTGTTAATGAGATAACTAGGTAATGCGTTATAATAAAACTTTCAATGTATTAATATTTTTCTATTCCTTTATCCTTTTTTATATTGTTAGTGCTGTTTTCTATACAAGCGTAGAATAAAATTTTTGAAAAGATTATACAAAGAGCATTTAGGCAAAGAGTATACATACGCGTGCACACTTTATTTTTTTTGCTAAATAGTACGCTTTGACGCACTCTTGTAAAAACCAGTTTATCTTTGTTTCTCAGAGCTTGCAAATGTGAACTCAAACGAATTATGTCACGTTTGGATTTGAAGATATGCAATATGCATATTAAATTTTTCAAACTTTGAAATTTCAAATATGTATGTACAAGGAACCGGTTTACACAATTCATCATATATCGATATGAATTAATAAATAACGTCTAAAAATATCAACCTATTCTATCAACTATGCAAGTCTACCAATCCGCACTGGACCATAGTGTGGTGGACATCGACCTTAACGCCTTCTCATTGGGAGACATTATGGGTCGGTAATGGGTTATTTTACACCGTTATTTTTTGGAAGCCTGTCTATTATGTACTAATGATACGATTATGACATATAGGTCTATATTGTATATATTATATTATATTTATTGTAAATAAATATTCTATTATATAGAACGATCATCACGAAACTTTGTACACATATTCCTTAAGGTATTAAAAGTACTATAGGATGCTTTTTATCCCGAAATTAAGCTCAGTTCTCTTGGGAGAGTGGCGAAAGTGTTTGACGATTTTAAACCAGGCCTAGCTGTCCTAAATACATAAAGTGCTGCCACATTTATGAGGCGCATGTCTTTCGAAAAACAAAAACAAAAGCGGACGAAGTCGCGGGCAACAGCTAGTATATATATTAGTTTTTATGAAGTATGTATATTTTATTAATTTATGTTTATTATTTAAGTATTACTTTATGTACACCCTAACTTCATGTACTCAATTTAATTTCGTAGGTCGCCTGGTAGAGATCGCTTTTAAGCGATAAGGCCGCCTATTGTATCTTTTTCCTTTTTTTTCTAATGCTTGTTTTTTTTTTATTTGGTGTACAATAAAGTGTATTTCATTCATTCATTTCATTCATTATGTACTCTTTACAGATTTTTACAAACATGGAAACCGTTTGTTTTCCTTTGAAAGTCGTATATGTTAATCGTCCGTCCAACTAATACGACGCCTAATACCAAGTTGATTAGTCGCTGAGTTAGGGTGTGATGGAAAGACAAATAAACAAACAAATTTTCGTATTTATAACACTAGCCGTTGCCCGTTGTTTTGTTATTCTTCCACACCTATTTCCTATACAATATTTAGAACTTCAGTGCAGTTGTTTTCGCTAAGATCAATTGTAGATTTTACGCTCTATCAACAATTACTGTCGGCTAGGTATCGGTGTCAACATAGGTTATTAGCTCAAGGAGTTCCATTGTTGTACGATTCGAGCTAACCTTGGATATATCTGGATATCCGATCAATACTGCAAATAACCGAACATCGTATATTTCACTGAGTTAAGAGCTGGGTAGGTATCCAAAATAAGGTTCAAACATTTTTTTTTATTCCACTACAAGTTAGCCCTTGACTGCAATCTCACCTGGTGGTAAGTGATGATGCAGTCTAAGATGGTAGCTGTCTAACCTGATAGGGAGAATTGTGTTTATACCCCCCGTGGCGTGCATTTAGTTTTATGACCAGGGTAGGCATACAGCAGGAAATGGAAAAATCCTTCTACTTTAAGAGTTATATCAAAGAATTAGGGGAGGCAGTGCTTTTACGAATGTATGAAGTGCACGCCACTGCATACCCCTAATTGCTTTCCACGCGACATAGCATCGGAACACTAAATCGCTTAGCGGTACGTCTTTGTTGGTAGAGTGGTAACTAGCGACGGCCAAGGTCTCCCACCAGACCAGACCAGAGAAAATTCAGAAATTATAATTAAATCGCCCCTGCCGGAATCGAAGCCGGGGCCTTCCAGTTAAATTCACAGCGTTCACCGTTGCGCCAGTGAGGTCGCCGATACTAGTTTAGGTAAAAAGGTATTTTTAATTATGAAAATTAAGCTTAATTTGCTATACTCCGCGAAAAGCAGGAGAATCTGTAAATTTTAATTGGTATAATTTTTTATTTCTTCAATCCTTATAATCCACACCAAACAGATCTACGGCATTGTACCCTCTAGTAGAGGAGTATAGCAAATTAACCTTAATTTTCATAATATATCATGGATTATTTATTAACTGTGGAGTCTGAGTCTAGAAAATTAAGGTCCATCCGAGAAACAAATGATATGATTCGCGTCGCGTCCGTTTTCACATTGTAGGTAGATGTGCTAGATTACGTGATTAAATAGGCCACAGGGGTTTGTGCGGTCTGGTATCGAAATGTGTAAAGATGTATTGTAGTTTGATAAACTTTTGCAGTAGTAGAGCCAGTGGCGTGCATAGAGGGTATGCAGGCGATATAAAATTAAGAAATTCTCCAGTACGAGTTATAAATACTTAAATTCAAATTCAAATTCAAAATTTCTATATTCATGTAGGCCTATCACAGGCACTTATGAAGCGTTCATACATATTTGTTTACATAAATGTAAGGGGACGGTGATAACTTCGTTCGCCATCTTAAATCTAAAGCTACGAGGGTTCCAAACGCGCCCTGGTCTAAGAAGAGCCCACAACAAACTTAGTCGGGTAATTTTTTTTTGTTATCACTATCTTCCAGAAAATTTATATTAAGCTATGAAGCTAGAGCAATTCACACTCAAGCTTTTTTATCGTTTAAGTAATCCTTAATATTATAATAGGATTTTTCTGTAAACGTTTTATATAAACTTTGAACTTATTGAGAGACATCTCAAAGATTTCATTTGGTAATTTGTTATAAAATAATATACAATTGCCCTTGAATGAATTTGCAATTTTGTGTAGCCTAGTAAACTGCACAACAAGTTTATTTTTGCTTCTAATATTTATATTGATACAGTGAATTTTTTTTATAAATTTTGATATATTTTTATGGACATAAATTAAATTTTCATATATGTACTGACTATGCACTGTCATTATTTTAACTTCTGTAAATTTATCCCTTAATGACTCTCTTGGGCCCATTTTATATATCGCACGAGCAGCCCTTTTCTGCAGGACGAAAATAGAATCTATATCAGCAGCATTACCCCATTATAAAATGCCATAGGACATAATGCTGTGAAAATAACTAAAATACACAAGCCTAGCAGTTTCTGTTTGTCATATGACGAATCTTTTTTACCGCGTATGCTGCAGAACTTAGTCTGTTCGCTAAATTATTTATATTGAAGCTTAGCATCTAAAGTTATTCCTAAAATGATTGTCGTATCCATCAAATCCAAGTCCTCATTATTAAGTTGTACAATGGTTTTTACTTGTTTAACATTCGGTAGTGAGAATTTAATACTCTTCGTTTTTTTTCCGTTAAGAGCTAAGTTATTAGCCTCAAACCATTGTACTACTTTAGCGAGACATATGTTTACATCGTCAAGATTTTTTTCACGACGTTTAATTTTAAACATCAAAGATGTATCATCAGCAAACAATACTATCCCGTGATTGTCCTCAGCTAGGTTAGGAAGGTCATTCATATAAATGAGGAATAGAAAAGGTCCTAATATAGATCCCTGGGGGACACCAATTTTCACAAATGACCCGTTAGACCGCTTTCCGTTCACGTCAACTTTTTGAATTCTATCATTAAGATAGGAAATCATTAAATCTAGAGCTATGCCCCTAATTCCATAGTGGTGTAATTTCCTGAATAATGTTTCATGTTGTACACAATCGAAAGCATTGGACAAGTCACAGAAGACGCCAACTTCTCCCAGGCTTCAAATATATTTTTTACTAACTCAACACCAGCATCGGTTGTTGAGCGACCCCGTGTAAAACCAAATTGCTGCCCGTGCAGTAAATAAATTTATATAACTCTTACAATGCCTATTCTTAAGTTTTTTACAATTCTTACTGTTGATTTTCTTCATTTTATATCATCTGCATACAAATATATGAATATTGGTTTTCGATGTTCTATGAGCTGTCTCCAAAGGACAGCTCAAAAAAATCTTTTTTAAAAAGTCGCTCAGAATTTTTTAAAATTTCAAAAAATCATCAAAAATAGATTTTTTTTGTTGTAATTTTTTTTCTCGATACGGTATATATGAAAGTTTCAATTAAAAATTCAAATTTTAAAAGGTCGCTCAGAATTTTTTTTAATTTGCAAGTGCGTTTCTTTTTGTGGAGCGACCTATAATATTCAAATTAAATTTCTATACATTTTTTTCCTTTTATTTAATGAAGTTATAATTGATTACCCAGCTACAATCGAAGACTGCATCATAACATGTAGTGGAATAAAAAAAAAAAATCAATGTTGTTTTTTTTGCTAGCCGTACCGTCTTGTGCTAATGACCTCTGTCCTCCACAACGAATCGCTTCCGGAGCAACAGATGTCAGCTGCCAAATTACAAGCGCCATGTCGTAATGATCTCTATTACTACTCGCGAAAATAGTAACCGTATTTAAATGATTAGTCACGAAAAGACACACAGTAGTGTATCGGAGCCAAGTTCGGAACGAAAACAATGTAATAGGCGTGATGACAGTAACAAAGAATTGCTAAAATATCCTTAGGGGAGACCCGTGCCCTATAGTGGGCCGGTCAAGTGGCGTGCACTTCATACATGCACCAAAGCACTGCCTACCCAAAAATTTATATATAACTCATATAAGAGGAGGATTTTTGCCGTTTTATGCAATTTTGTTGGTGTATGCATAGCATGTTCCATATACCATCGTCACTGGGGCCGGTACTGGGTTTATAACGATGGTGATATATTCAAGTACGGTTAAGGTTGGCAACCCTAATCTCAATAGAGACCGATAAGGATGGCGCCGTGGAATTAATTTAAATGATAATACAAGAAACGTCTATATACGGGTTCGAACCTAACATACGTGTTTAAGGGCCCATAAAATTCCCATTACTGTCGGGAAGTGGCCGAACAAATTCGATTAGGAGATACGACATGTCACGTGAGATATTGAATTGGTCATAGAATTGGAATAACAGTTTAAACTTGCGTAAAGGTCAGCTTAAAAAGTAAAGCTATATACACATTAACTTATTGTATTGACTTATGTTACAGTAATTTTATAAAGTGGTTAAATAGCCAAACTTTTTATAACTATAAATTCATATTTACTCATAACACAAACATAAACATACCATACACACCAAGACACACTACTCAATCGTTTTATTTTTATTTTATCTTGTTTTGGCTATGGAAGAGGCCTACTGACACAAGTATTTTGATGCTTGTTGGGTGGTATTCACAACATGTATCATTTACAATGTAAGAAACGAAATAAACGATTTTTATTTTTTTTATTTATTTATATTTGCCAGATAACTATAGAGAACTGATAATTATTAATTAGTTAATAGATAGAATTCAAGAAACATTAAAAATTATATTTGATTAATAACCAATGTTCATGACATTGTGTTGGTGGGTATTTTGATATAAATACGACTGCATTATCGATACACTAAACACATTCGTCCTACATGGACTCGAACGATGCAAAGATACCTCCCGGTGTCTTTGTCGTTTATCACTTTTTTATTTTCAGTATAATAATCTCCCACTACTGGACATGTTTGGGTGCCCACAATGCACAATGCTGTACATCTTCACACTCATGTAACGAAATTTGCCAAACGTGACACGTCCTTAAAATAATACACTCAACTACCTCCGTTTTTAAAGTAATATTAATGAAAAAGGGCCCGGCCGATCTGAAACATTAAAGTTTATTGTACAAATTTTAGTAAATAAATTAAATATTGAATAAAAATAGATAGATGTTTCACATTAAACCTCAAAAAGAATAACAAAAACAGTCTCGTCATCGACCCCGTTGCGTCACATTACGGGATTCCATTACCGAAGTTAAAAGCCTTTTTGTTAACAAACGACATAATCCTGACGTTACTGCGATACACATCAAACTATGCTTTCCGTTTATTCGTTTGGTCACGATTCTTTTTTCTATTCCCACTTATCAGGATATTCATTTATGACAAACAAGCTATGTAGATTATAGCTAGGTAGGTTACCTTACCTTCAAAAAGATTATCAAGTAAACAAAAATAACACATTTCATAGTAATATTGATGTTTGTAGTACCTATTAAAGTTTTATTAAAGTATTATGAAATTCTGCTTAATTTATACTCCGTGAACAGCAGGAGAATCTGTATGGTGTTATTTATAATTTCTTCAATCCTTATACACAATTCAAGGTTTTATTATATATAAAAAATCATTACTTTTTAATGTAAACTTTGTTTAAAAATAGAAGGAAAACAAATAAAAAAACAAATCAAATAAAAAGAGATATTCTTTATTAATGTCATGCTTTTATTATTTTTTAACATTTTCAAAACGATCTTTACACTATAAAGTATCTGAAAGATTGTTTATATAATAAGACATGTAAGGAGAA
The DNA here is from genome assembly GCF_905163445.1 of Pararge aegeria. Classification (NCBI taxonomy): domain Eukaryota; kingdom Metazoa; phylum Arthropoda; class Insecta; order Lepidoptera; family Nymphalidae; genus Pararge; species Pararge aegeria. Next base: position 6,862,328 of record NC_053204.1, on the reverse strand, counting down.
ATTTAATGGCTACGTTCCGATACGTATAAGAAGCGGTTCACACCGTGAAGCACAGGTAGTGAATACTTGGTAACGATAAAACTTTAATGCTGATTTAGTGATAAGCCGATTGGGCAGTAATCACGATGCAAGTTTATATTTAAGTCAGCAATCTCACATAGTGAATGCATTGCGCGACGCCTTATTTACATAGGGCTTTAGGTAAAAAAACATATTCTCAGGGCATGTATATTAGCTATGTTTAAATTGTCTGGCCTAGTGCTACGGCCGGTATATTATATATGTATGTATATATATATATATATATATATATATATATATATAAATTATGTAAATTTACTAAATAAAAAAACTTTAGTAAATTTATTATATTATGTAAATTTTTTTATATATATATATATATATAAAAAATTACTTTCAGATTAAGGAAATCCCTCCATCTTTTGGTCGCATCAGAATCGTCAGCCTTCTAAATAGGAGCTACTGGATGGTTCAGTTAACATCCCTTATCAATGTCTGACGCGCTCGTATCTCTCTAGCCCTTCGTACGGCCAACCCCGACATTCAATCGGCACATTGATGTATTTCCTCTATATCCTTTGCAATTCAATAGGACTCAACGACGCTCAAGTAAATCTCGAAATACCCGCTTTGTCTCCCCTACTAATAGGCTCAGAGTTTGTGACAACTAGTAGGAGTTTAAAAAAGAGAAATTCTAACTTTATTTGTATTTCTTGCAGGTAGTACAACAGATCTCACGCCCACACTCATCGGGATATATGACTCACTATTGGAGCCAGTAAAGAGTCTGAGACCTGAAGCTAACCGCCTCGAAACAGCCAAAGATGCCAGAAACGACCCACCTGTACAAGAAAGCATTGAAGACAATATGACAGAGGAAAAGGATGCTACAGTACCCGCAAGCCCACCGAAAGATCCTTCCAAAATAGCGGGCAGTATTAAGCTACCCATAGCGACAATTAATAAAAGTTCTCTCTTTACATTACGAACTAAAAGTGATAATAATGGTGCTATTGAATCCAAATGTGACCTTACCAGTGATACAGTTAAGGAAAAAGTGCAAAGGACGTTTAAAGAAATCAATAAAGAAACTACAACATTCGACAATCTCTCTCCAAATGTTAAAAGAATGATATCTGGTGCAGCGGAGACGACCACGCTGAAATTCCAAAAGAAATCAATAACAATAGGTAGATCATCAACAAGACGGTGTAATATCCCCCTTGTAGGGGCAACGTCGAAGATATCCCAATCAGGCCTTGAAATATTGCCGTCAGTAGAAATTTACGATCAGCCAACTATAAAAACTTTTAGCAACGAATCCCCAGCGAAAACAGCAATAACAGTCCCTCTAATTAAACCAGATTTTAAAATCAATGATGAGCAAACGACTTATGATGTCCCATCGAATAATCAACCTGCTATATACGATGTTCCTAATCTTAATAAGACTGCTTTCGAAACTCTCTCCTTGCCTTTCATCGACCAATCCATCGAACTCTCTATTTCCTGTAACGATAGGGAATTCGATACCAAATTACCCTCGAAAGACAGTTCACCACAAAAACCTGAACCTAAAACATCGACGCCTGAAGCATCACCTATCAAGTTTCCAAAAAATCTGAATGATGGTACGAATAGCTTACATAGAAAGAACTTCGGATCGAAAACAGAAGGTTCTCCGAGTAAGTTACTGAAAACTGGACCGTATCCAGAAGCAGTGGCGTCTACAGGTAACTTGAAAATGATACAAGAAAAAGAAGTTATCAGACTAAATCCAGCGATTGAAGTGACTAGACCTTTATCAATGAGTTCCATTGCGTCATCTAGCTCTACTTCAAGTAGTGGTGTTCAAAATAAGGGAGGAGTGAACTCCGCATACTTGGCTTCGATCGAAAGTCTAGATGATCATAGTGACGCTGATATGACATCTGCGAATGGGAGCAACAACTTTGTCAACAGTGCTGGTATGCTGAAGACCAGCGTGTCAGAAGACAGTCGGACGGAATTGCCGAGTAAGTAATTTTTGCACAGCTTTATGTGACAGAGCTGGTCTGGAGAAGTACTACTGTTATGTTTATTTCTGCCGCCAAGCCGTATTCTGTGTTCCGGTCTGAAAGTTATGGTTGCCGTTGTAAACAGAAACATAAGGCTTAACATACTCCACTGGTTTCTGTCAGTTTGTAGGACGCGTTCATTGCAAGTTGCTTTGTTATAATATTGTATAGCCATGGTTGCCCACTTACCAGCCATCTGCCATCTGGTCAGTCCATCAATTATTACTACAATACAATGCACGTAGGCATGTATGCCCACGATTTCGGAGATTGCATGCGACCTCGCACATATCGACTGGCAGGGACAATTTTGGGAATTTTCAATTTCTGAAATTTTGAAGAAGAAGTTTGCTGGGAGACATCGGGCGTGTCTAGTTACGAACCTACCGAAAAAGACGTGCTTCTTAAAGATTTATGAGGAGTATGGGTTAAATACAACTGCCCGTGGGCCGTGACCATCTTAGACTGCAATACTCCATGCCAGCTGGTGAGATTGCAGACACGGGCTTATTTGTAGTTGAATAACTAAAAATGAATCGCAGCGACTGATTCACTATGAACTATAGAATACAAGTGCCTCTTTTTTCCCTTAGTTTACATGAAATAGAAATAAATAATCTATTATCTTTGGCCAGGACAAAACGCTTTCGAGGAGATGCCCGGACTATCTCAGCTGGAACGAGTATGTGCAGAGATCGTGCAAACAGAAAATGTCTACGTAGAAGATCTCAGGCAGGTTGTTGAGGTAAGCATATCCTAGAGCTCGTTTATAAACGCCCCACCAGGTTTCTTCCTTATAGGAGTGCCGGATTTAGAGCTTTGACTCGTCATGCTGTTCAATGCAGATTTGAGGATTTGGGTAATTAATGAGCGGCAATCAACATGTGTTTATAAAGTAAGACTAAATCTTTGTTGCGGCATTGGAGTTCGTAATTCCAGTCAGTAAAATCTATTTGAAAAATGGCCCGACGTTTCGTTCAGACTGTCGACAGTCAAAAATGATTCGGGATTCTTCATCGCGAAATTTAAAATGTTTAAAAAGTAAGACCACAAGAATTACCGGCATTCGAATGTGTGTGGTTTTAAGGAGTTCCGTACCCAAAGGCGTATACATGGGGGGCCAGGGCAGGGCAGCTGCAGGAACAAAAAAGATACAAAATCTTTAATGTATAGATTACGAGACGTGATTAAAAAGTTAGACTCGTATAACCTATTTCGACATACGTTTGTGAAAACGTAAGAATGAATCGTAACGTTGAATGGATCACTTACGATTTCTATTTGAAATCATCCTTGGAGTTTTATAGTAACATTATGAAAACATCACAACAACCTGCCACACCGAAGTTTCGTACACCGCGATGCTATTTATATAACCGCATCCAGATGAATTGAAAAGCAGCTAACATTTCAAAGCGTTCTAAAGAGGAAGCGGCTTAAATAAACAACGTTGGGCAATCCCGTTGCGTCGGAAGGTGGTAAAAATACTTCCTTTTTTTACGATCCACCATATCCACCATAATTTACGTATGTATATTTGTTGCATAATCATGACTTGCTCGCTTTATTGTCAGGCCGGCAATGTCAATGTCCAGGAGGCGGCGATCCAATACATTTTATACCGGGAAAATAAATAGTTTCCGCGGGATAATTGAAAGCCAAATAAACGAAGCAATATAAACGAGATTAAAGTCGCTGGCTCAATCAATAGGCTACAACAGTCCACTGTTTAAATTAATACCTCTCGAAACGGGAGGGTTTTCCCATAATGACAAACTTACAATGTTTTGTTTGTTGAAAACTTAGAGCTTGCCTCCTGAATGAAAATTAAAAACACACACACACACACACACACACACACACACACACACACAGACATGCGCGCGCGCGCACGCACTTAAAACGAAGTGGTGCTATAAGTTGGACGTGTATGTACGTCAAACTTATACTATATAACACCCCAAGATTCTTGATTGCCATTGCAGTAAAATGTCATCGTGGTACTCCGTAACGCTCTATTTGCTTAGCGGGTCAGTAGGGCAAGGGTATTGCTAGGCAAACGCAAAACAAACTCTGTAGTTATATAATGGATACTTAACGAACGACGATGTTCAAGAAATGAACCGATCCAAGAAATCTAGATTTTAACCTATGAGGTCTGTGGCACCATATTTCCCGAACAGATGAACCAACCGATCTCAATATTGTTTTTTTTGTTTCAAAGCTGAATAAGTCAATTGTAATCTTAGCTATGTTCGATGAAAATCAGTCCAAGATGGACGCCGCCACAAAATGGCAGATTAGATATTTTTGTTCACAACTCCCTCAATATGGGTATTAAATGAAAGGGCTTGACTAGTAGAATAGAATACACCATGACAAATTTGAAATCCAAGATGGCTGCCACCGAAAAATGGCGAATTAAATTTTTTTTCACAAGTCCTTCAACATTGGTATGAAATACGAGTAAAATGGCTTGACTTTGAATAAAGTGCACTACAAGTGAAAGTCGTTGTTTTTTTTTTAAATTTTAATTTATATTTATTTTTGACAGCCTGGAGAGTGTTGTGGTCATCGTCATCATCATCATCATTATATCACTACAGGGCACTGATCTCCTCCCGCAATAAGGAGGGTTTAAGGCGGTAAACCACCATGCTGGCCCAGTGCGGATTGGTGGACTCCACACACTCCTTTGAGAACAGACAACTTAGTACCCATTACACAAGCTACGCTTACTTTAGAGATAGATAGTATTTTGTCGTAATATATTTATTCATTTATTTAAAAGAAGAAAAAGTAAGATAAGAATTTTTCCCGCACTTAAACGATTTTAGTTATATTTTCGGTTTTCTGAATTGACCCGAATCGTGAACCTTCCACCTAAATACAAGAGCGCATACCGGTGCACCCTAGGGAGAGGAAGATCGTCAGACAACTTCGTAAATAACTTCCCGAAAGGGCTGTCAAGTACCAGACGCCCCCCATTAGCAGATGTCAAAGTTAATGAGCAATATCTTTTGACATGAACCGACGATGGGCTATTCTTCAAGCGTCCAAAATATACTGTTTCAGTAGTTTCACGCTTTACTATTTTTAAACTACCTAGTTTAATTAAAAGAGGTTATTTTTCTAAAAACAAATGACTCAAAATGTGGATTTTTCTTACCTGCCTTATATAATAATAATGTTTCATTTTATAAATAATGCAATAAAAAAATATAGATGTATTAAAACATGAAATCGACTTACTAGAAACGGACAAAAATTATGTATAAGTTGCATATCGTCAGAGAAAAGCATATTTATATGATATTTATATTTATAAGGGATATTTTAAAGAATTGGGGCGAAACACTCACTTTTTTATATTTCTTGATGCAAACAAAACACAGCGTACATCTGTTATTTTATTCCACAATCACCTTGTTGGCATCTCGGGTGACAATGCTACCAACGTACAACAACAAAAAAATAAAAACTACCAACTACCATTAAATTTTACCACATATACAATATCATCATCATCATCATCATCACATCAACCGATAGACGTCCACTGCTGGACATAGGTCTTTTGTAGGGAGTTCCAAGTTCCACGATTCTGAGCCGCTTGGATCCAACGGCTACCTGCGACGCGCTTAATGTCGTCTGTCCACCTCGTTGGGGGTCGACCAACGCTGCACTTACCAGTACGGGGCTGCCATTCCAGCACCTTGGGACCCCAACGTCCATCCTTTCTCCGAACTATGTGCCCGGCCCATTGCCACTTAAGATTCGCGACTCGTTGAGCTATGTCGGTAACTTTGGTTCTTCTACGAATCTCCACATTTCTGATTCGATCGCGTAGAGATACTCCGAGCATAGCTCTCTCCATCGCCCGCTGAGTGACTCTAAGCCTTCTTATGAGGCCCATAGTTAACGACCATGTTTCAGAGCCATAGGTCATCACTGGCAACACGCACTGTTCGAAGACTTTCGTCTTCAGGCACTGAGGGATTTCTGACGAAAAGATGGCACGGAGTTTCCCGAACGCTGCCCATCCGAGTTGGATTCGGCGGTTCACCTCCTTCTCAAAATTGGACCTACCTAACTGGATCGTGTGTCCTAGGTATACGTATTCGTCAACAATTTCGAGTGCAGTGTTCTCAACGATTACTGGTTGAAGCGGAACATGAGCATTAGACATAATCTTCGTCTTGCTCATGTTCATTCGTAGGCCAACCTGTTGAGAAGCTCTGCTGAGGCCATCGAGCATCGTATTTAGGTCTCCCAGAGTCTCTGCCATTATGACTACATCGTCGGCAAACCGAAGTTGAGTGATGTACTCGCCGTTAATGTTGATGCCAAGTCCGTTCCATTCCAGAAGCTTAAAGACGTCCTCCAACGCAGCGGTAAATAGTTTCGGGGAGATAACATCTCCCTGTCGCACGCCTCGCTGCAATTGGATTGGTCTCGTAGTCTGATCCTGTATACGAACTGACATAGTGGCGTTTTTGTACAAACACTGCAACACTTGGATATACCGGTAGTCAATTCGGCATCTCTGCAGTGACCTAAACACAGCCCAAGTTTCCACCGAATCAAAGGCTTTTTCATAGTCCACAAACGCTAAGCAAAGTGGCCGGTTATACTCTTCAGTCTTCTGTATAACCTGCCGCAGCGTATGAATGTGGTCTATGGTACTAAAGCCCTTACGGAAACCGGCTTGTTCGGGAGGCTGGAAGTCATCAAACCTACGAGCGAGACGATTCGTAATGACTCTCGAAAACAGCTTGTAGATATGACTCAGCAGCGAGATGGGTCTGTAATTCTTCAACAAGGTATTATCACCTTTTTTGAAGAACAGAACCACCACACTCCTGTGCCATGCCTCTGGCGTTGTGCCTTGGTGAATAACGGAATCAAACAATCGCTGAAGGACTTTCAGTATCGGTTTTCCACCTGCCTTCAGGAGTTCTGCCGTTATTCCGTCATCAACCGGCGCCTTGCCATTTTTAAGCTGCTTGAGAGCCACACTAATCTCGTATAGGCTGACGTCTGGGATATCTTCGGTATAGTGTCGAGTTAATTTGGCTCTAGGATCCTTAGCCAAATCTTCAACAGGCGTCTGTACTGTGGTGTACAACTGTCCATAAAAGTTCTCAACCTCACCCAAGATCTCAGGTTTGGAAGAGACAAGACTACCATTATTGGTCTTCAGGCGCATCAACTGGCTCTGACCAATAGACAGATCTCTAGCGAACACTTTAGAGCCTCTGTTTTGCTCGATGGCATTTTTAATACGCTCTGTATTGAAGTGCCGCATATCACGAGTCTGTGATTTAGAGATCTGCCTATTAATCCGCCGGTAAGCGGACGCGTCTGCTATAGACTGTAGTCTCATCTCTTGCCTCTCCGTCATAAGCTTGAGTGTATTGGTTGAGAACCTATTGGCCTTGTTTCTACGGTGGGCCTTGTAGAATTTGGACCCGACTGTTTGGACAGTTTCCACCAGCCTGTTGTTCAAATCGTCCACAGTGTCGCAATCTGCTAGGCAACCGAACCGGTTCTGTAGTTCTAGTTGAAAGCTCTCGGGGTTTTGAATATGGGCACGAGTAGGCCGGAGTGTAGACTTCACCAGTCTGACTCTTTCAAGTTGAACGTTTATACTCAATGTGCCTCTTACCATACGGTGATCACTTCCGGTTTTAACCCTGTTGATCACAGAGACATCATTGAATACATGCCGTTTGGTCGACATGATGAAGTCGATCTCGTTTCTCGTGGAACCATCGGGGCTTATCCAGGTCCATTTCCTGTGTGGCCGCTTCTTGAAGAAGGAGTTCATCATATAAAGGCCCTCCTTCTCCATGAAGTCAGCCAACATTTGACCCCTGTGGTTCCGTTGCCCATACCCAAATTGCCCCACCCTCAACTCTGAACCAGTTCGCTCGCCAAGCTTCGCGTTGAAATCCCCCATCACAATATTGTAGTAGGTGTTCGAGGCATGTATGGCTTTTGAAATGTCCTCATACAAAACCTCTACATCCTCGTCTGGGTGTGCCGAAGTCGGCGCGTATACCTGTATGACCTTCAACGAATACCGTTTGGTAATTCTGAGTATAAGGTATGCTACCCTGCTCGACACACTTTCGACTTTTACAACATTGTTGACGAGAGACTTGTGGACGATAAACCCGACACCACCCTGTGACTGTTGGTCACCCTCCCGGTAGTAAAACAAGTTGCCGGATTCCAAGATTATCGAGTCCTCCCCCTCTCGCCGGACTTCAGACAATCCTATAATATCCCAGCGCAACTTGCTCACCACTTCTTCCAGCTCAATCACCTTTCCATCGGTCCTCAACGTGCGTGCGTTTTATGTTGCCAGGTCAAGTCGTCGGGGTTGGCAGCGGAATCTCTGCCGGAGATTCTTAACACCCCTTGCCCCGCCGTTACCATAACCGCTGCCAGAGCCAGGAATAGCGGGGCCGCCGGGAACTAGGGGCTGTGGTTTTTTCTCCTTCCCATTAAAGATATGCCCGATAATGACCACGCTGGGCAGGCGGGTTGGTCATCGCAGGGCTAGACTGATCGCCCCGGCGTCGCTGCTGCCCGACACCGGTCTGTGCCATTTGTTCAGCCTAGCCAATTCGAAGTGGTTATACCGCCACTTGTCGGTCGCCATTGTTTAAGCTTATGCATTGGCAGGTCCCAAATTACCTTGGGAATCAGATTATAAAAGCCACCGTAGAGATTCTCCTGCTTTCCGCAGAGAATCTTCAGTTTCACTGTATAAGCATAGAAAGCCAAACGATACACGTGGTCACTTCACGATTACAGTATCCATTCCGTAGATTTATAGGCCAAATAATCGTAGTGTATTAACACAGTAACATAAGCACTAATTAGGCTCGTGGAAACTTTTAAGAGAAAGTTAAAATGTTAAGCCGTACTTTACCGGGGAAAGTGTGTAATTTGGCTATAAATTCTGTTCCGAGCAAAATAATTGGCCGGTGGACATCAAACTTATCGTAAGCACGCATTTGTTCGGCTTCTAGTAAATCTGGAGCATTCATGCTATAATGGGATTAAAAAAAAACCTACTTCGATCCATACACACTGTGAACGATGCGCTTAAAATGTAGCTATCAAAGTATGCCACCAGTTATCACAAATAGTCATTTTCGTTCAAATAACTTTTAAGGTTCACCCTAGGTTTTTTGATTTTCCACAATCTAGCAAGACAATAATTATTATGGCAGATGTAACATGAATAGATACGTACAAACATACATGCAAATAACTGAAAAACATGCCGCAACCGATATTTAACCAAACGATATATATTTTTATTTTGAAGACAAAATTACGGCCAGAGTCATTATTAGTAAAGAGATTAGTAAAGAGAAGTTAACTTCTTTTTAGTAATAGACATCATTTTAATTTAAAAAAAAATATTTTATTTAGTTAGACGGTACAATAATAAAATTACCGGGTTTTTATTTGATTCACGGCTATTAAACTTTTCTAAAGAATATAAATTTTAACCGCAAACGTAATCGTGTGACTTGGTCCACGAAGTTAGACATAATATAGGCAGCACATAAAAAAAAAACTTTTTGCAACATATTTTAGTGTTGCCATTTGCACATGTTAAATCTGGAATCTATAAAACGAATGTTACTCCTAGTACTATCGTGTGAGATGTTAACATATAAATTTTGTATCACATATGGGATTTAAAACCGGGATACTTATCGCCCATAACAGTAGTGATTTATATATAACCCAATAAAGCCGTGGCATAGCCTACACCCATTACCTAGAGTTCGCAAAAACCTGTGCTACCCTACAATCATCCCTTTTTAGGCTGTGGCCATCCCGTTAGAGCACTAACAAGTGGCAACCTACAAACGTGTTGTTTTCCAAACGAAACATTCTTATTTTCAAATCACTAGAGTTTAAAATCGCTTGTGTTTATAATTTTAATACGAACAGTAACAAGTGGCCCGTTCGTCCTCAAGGTTTTCTTATAACGGTTAAGTTTAAGTATGGAACTAAATGCACGTAGGGGTCAATGTAATGTGGATGTGATGATTAATCATTAGTTTGTTAGAAACATTACAGCGAAACAGTTAGTTGTTTAGTAAAGATGTCATGTAAAAAGGGAGATATTTCTATCGTGAGACATTCTACGGAGAGAAATGAAGAGTTAGATATACTCAAGGAAAAATGTATTAAAACAAAGCTTATAGAAAATTCCTATATAATTATTAAAATAATAAATAAGCATTTTGTCATCAATCAAATCAAATCAAATACACTTTATTGTACACCAAATTCAAAGCAATAAAGGAAACGAAAGAAAAGGTACCTACAATAGGCGGCTTTATCGCTTAAATGCGATCTCTATACAGCAACACAGGCACCTTACACACATACATACACATGTACATGAAGTTAAAAAGAAAGGTTAGGGTGTACACAAAATGATACTTAAATATTAAATAATAATACATACATTACAAAAATAAATAAATAATAATAGAATATATAAAATATACACAGTAAATATAATATAAAATTATTAATCAACGAATTAGTTTGGCCATCCAAAGGGGCAATGCTGCCAGCATCTTAGGAACTGTGCCTCGCTGCGGTGGTTTCGAGGACGTTTTAGATTTTATTTAGTTTTTAAATAGTTTATTTTAGGTTATAGTTATGTTTTAATAAAAAATATATCCTGCACAAATAAGAAACATAATATAAAATAAACAATATATACATACTCTTATGTGTCTTTATAACATGATACCAAAGGTAATATTAGATTTACCTATACATAAGTTTAAAGAATGTATAAAAAAATCTTTAATACATGGAAGTTACTATACTATTGATGAATTTCTTAAAGACAAGGTTGCCTGCAAGCAAGCCGCTTCGCTTTCATCTCACACAAGATAGAACAATGATTGTTAAATTGTAAAATTATGTTGGAAAAGAGCAACTGCTGAGTTTCTTGCCGGCTTCTTCTCGGTAGAATCTGCCTTTCGAACCGGTGGTATAGACACTACAAACAGACAAACTTGACGTTTCCAAAGTGCTTTAAATAATTATTTTTTAATTCGTATTTGAACTTTGAGTTTACCAAGATCGAAACTGCAATGTTTCCTACTTGATGGCGCTGTAGTCGCTGAGGGCATTGTATATTAATTTCGGCATTGGAGGAAAGAAAGCCGTAGCTTAGTCGTAAAGCGCTCAGGCCGCGATTGCCAGAGAGTCGCAGGTTCAAATCCTGTCGGTTCCAAAATTTTTTTAAACTTTACAAAGCAGTAATCCGCCCGTCGAATTCCTAAAAGTGACCCGGTTGCCATAAATAAATAGAATAAATATAAAGTTGAATAGCATCCTTGATGAAAAGAACGTGGGTAAGCAGTAACGGCATTCTGAAAGCACTAATAAATCGATACGACTCAATTTACAAGTTGTATATTAAACTCCACGTAGGGTTGCCTGGACGCAGAAATTTTAATTTGTAACTTTTTTTTTATATTGCATATTAATATTTAATGTAAGTTTTTTTTTATTTAGTTGAGTTTTTAATTATTCCATTTATGTTATAGTGTAGTGCGTAGTGATGGGTCATAGATAACAAGTAAATAAATAAATAAACAAAAGTTGAAGTTGAAAATTTATAAATTACCGAATTGTCCTTTCCTTGGACCTCCCTCTTAAAACAGCGCCAGTACCCGACCTAAGGCCCTATAATAATTCACCAACCTCAGCACAATAAAACTCAACCGTGGGTGTTCGCTGTGTAACAGTAAATATCGATATTCGACCATGATCGATGCGCCTACGCATCGATCGATCGGTGCATCGCAATCGGTCACTGGTCGTCGTTATCTGTAGCACTTTACTATTGTTACACTACAGGTTTATGCTTTTACTAGCGAGGCTAGCATAACGTACGTGATGATAAATCACATCGTTAAAGAACAGATACCAAAAGTATTTTTAGTAATAGTTGATGGAGCAAGCAGATGCAGTAGCAGACCCAACTGCAGCGCAAAGGGATATAATTACCGTGTCCACCTGCTAAAATGAAATAGGAGACTTTAACTGGAAGATTTCTGTACATTTAATATATTTTGAAAATTTTGACCGGGGGATGCTTTGTAATCGATACTGAGTCCAAAACAGATTTTTATTTAATTTTTTCCGTCTGTCTGTCTATCCGGGCATCACGTGAAAACTACTGAACGGATTTAAATAACATTTGGTATAGTGGTAGCTGATAATCCGGGTCAACATATAGGATACTTTTTATCCCGATAAACAATAAGTTTCCTACGGGAAATGGGAACAATTATTTTATAAATTTTACTTCGTAGCTCCGTTAAATTTGAACCGATTTTAATAATTCTTTTTTTATATGAAAGTGCATACTATCAAGCATGTATTTTAATTAAGATCTGATAAGTTATGTCGGAGATATAGGACATAACTCTTCACAGATAACAGCAAGTCGCAAGGTATATTGGACAACGATCGAATGTCCTGGCTATATCCTTTTTTTTTTGTTGACGGGGGGGAAATCTTCTCAAAAGATGCCCAATTCTCTGTGGGAGAATTTGGGTTATGTGGGATTTCTACCCACTAAAACCCCCTCGGTTGCCAGCCTCAGTACATAATGGGAGGCTCCGGGATCTCCTAGGAACGCACCGGTGCCTCCCTTGCACAACGCTTATAGCTCGTCCCGGGAAGATTTATGCCATCGCTATTTTTTCCGTATTTGTCTTTCAAAATCGTGTTTTTTTTGGATAGGCATAGGCGTAGGCATTAGGGCTTTTCTGTCTGTATGAAAAACTGAAAAACTACAGAACTGATTATCATACGGTTTTCACTCTTGGTTGTTTTAAAGACAATAAAAACGGGTTGTTTTAAAGACAATAAAAACGATAATAACCGATTTGATGCAGACGAAGTTGCGAAGTCAGCTAGTTACACATATATTTAATTGGATATTATTTCGAAACACTTGTGAGCCAGTGTTTTGAGAGTTGATACAGCTGTGGGAGAAGATAATTTTTTTATCCTTTACCCGGGGAGATAATTGTTTCCTGCCCACGCTAGCCGTGCTGATGGTACCATCGTTCAGAGAACTGGAAAACGATCGCTTATAAACTGGGAAACACTTCGCAGGGCATGCAAGTAGCAGGACAAATGCTGCCCTGTGTCCATCAATCTTTGACTTGGTTTTATAAATTTAGAATGCATTTAAAAAAGTTCGTCTGTCTCATTGTAATATGGACCTTTGAAATAGTAGATCGAAACCGCAACGTTTCCTACTAGATGACGCTGCAGTCGCTATAAGACTGATGTGAAAGGCATATACTAATTTCGGCATCGACGGCAGAAGAGCCGTAGCTTAATTGGAGAGAGCGCTCAGGCCGCGATTGCCATAGAGTCGCAGGTTCAAATCCTGTCGGTTCCGAAACTTTTTATAAGCATTTTAAATTTAAAAAAATGTTAATTCCTCCAAGTGTAGGTAAAAACACTACTAAAAAAATATAAAAACTTTGACTTGGTGTTTATACCTCATAGGCCGTATGTGGCTGCTATAACTTCGGCCACCACACCCTTCAGATTGCGAAATGTGGTAAAATAAGCATGGCGGTAGTACTTCGGACGAGCTCTGAGCTCCACAGACACGCTGAGCTATGAGTTATATCGTTAACTCTAGTTCTTCTACGGATCTCTTCATTTTTGATTTGGTATTTTGACTTTTATTTGCTTTAAGGTTTGGTTCGGTCGACGCCGCACTTCATACATGCACAAAAGCATTGCATACCCCAAAATCTTTGTATACCTCATAAAGGGGAAGGATTTTTCAATTTTATGCCTGTCTTCCTTCTTTATGCATACCCTGGTCAAAAACACTGTGCACGCCATTGGTCGACGGGCATAGCGCAGTTAGAAAAGTTCTTAGTATCCGCTTATGTTACTAGTTGTTTTAAAATATTGCTTAACATCTTTTAAAGTCAAAAAAACTTATCAATTCAAGAAAGCCTCTCTTAGAATCGTACATAAAAGTAACATATAACAGTTTAATTTTAACTTCATCGTGCATTGACAGTAACTAACTCTGAACGCGACGTGTCTATTTGTGTCTGCCCACGCGGTGCTATATAAAAAGAGTTATGTCCCATCCACAAGGGATATAAATAAATTAACTGGTAACGAGAAAACTTTCTTGTTTACTTAAGTCGGATATACATTAAGCAACTTATTTTATGAAAGTTGATATTAATTTCATTCATTATCAACAAATTGCCGGCCCAGTATTGGTCTGCAGGTCGAAAACACTACATTACCGCCCACCGGGCCGTAAAGTAATTCAAAAAGAGAACAGTCCGAACAGACACACAGGGAATAAAATGTAGACCAATGATGTTGGCACTTTAATAAATCCATCAGTATCCACTCATTAAGGGCCACTACAGTGCACGCGTCTCAGAATGAGAATGGGTTTAGGTCGTAGTCCACCACGCTAGCCAAACGCGAATTGGCAGACTTCAGACGCCTTTGAGAACATGCAGAACTCACTGGCATGCAGGTTTCCTAACGATGTTTCCCTTCACCGTTAAAACAACCGATATTTAATTTAATAAGTAACATACTTCTTAATTCTTCTTTCTACCACAAGTAATTCACTATTCAGGCTGTTAAGCTTTAGAATGCCTTGCCTTTGGCCATTAGAGAGGTAAAATCTATCCAAATCTTTAAACAACTTGTGAAAGATCACTTTATCTCTCAATCAACTGATGACCCGGGATAGTTCACTGCTCCCTTCTTCTCTTTTATTCATTTTTTATAATTTTTATTTAAGGATATTTATTTATTTTATATATTTTGTTTCATATTTAATCTATTATATTATTTTTATATATTATATATATAATTTTAGTTATTTATTTATTTATTTGTCTTTAGTTACAAATAATGTTTTTTTATATATTATATGTATATATTTAAGTAATGAAATATGTATTTTATGGGTATATGTATATATGCACCTAACTTTTTTCTTTAACTGTTTTTTATCTTCGCGATTGGTTGCCTGGAAGAAATCGCTATGTAGCGATAAGGCCGCCAAATTGTATATATGTTGTTTTGTTATACTTTTCTTTTTGTTCTATGTACTTTTTGTGGTGTGCAATAAAAGTATATTCATTGATTCATTCATAATTTCGAAAAGTTAGATGTGCGTTTTTGAAATATTGTTTTTAATAATGTGTAAATAGCCAGTTTTTTGAGATCCATGTTGTGAACACCTCTTCTGGGAACATTTCATCACAACATTTGGGAAGTGTGAATAGAGTACACGCCAGCAAAACTGTTGGCAAAGGAGGTGATATTTTTTCTTTACTATACGCCGGTGTAACCTCGGCCAAATAAGTAAACACAGAGTAGGAAAACCGGTAAGGTTGGGTTACAGTGTACACATGATAGTAAGAGCGTGACAGTGACAATGACAGTGGGCGAACCGGTGTCCGACCATTGTTTACAGCCGTGCCGCGTTTGGTCTGTGTACGTTGCTTGTTTAACTAATGCTAGAAACAAGTGTTTGTAAGCCATCATTGTTAAGAAGACTTATACAACTCTCCTTTTTTATGACTGCCTAGTACATCAACAATGGTCTAAAAGGTTGAATGTTTGACAAAGGATCCCGAGTCACTGGTTTCGATTCTTGGTTTCGGCCAGAAATTGTGACGTTATTTAAATAGATAGAACTCGCGTTCAGTTATATATTTAAGACAATATTGCGTGAAATTTAAAAAAGTGTTTGTAAACCATCGTTTAGATTGACGTGGTTTTTTTGGATAGGCATAGTTGAGGACCTGAAAAGTGACAAAATACTTGTTATCCCGGAAAAACAAGCTGCAAAAGCAGCAGAGTCCGTGCGTTTGTGTGTGTGTGTGTGTCAGTTGTGTGGTTATTCAAGTTGGACCTATCGTTTAGAAGTTACGACGGGTTTAGAAATGCGAAAAGCAAGAAAAGCCCAGGTCGAGGTGCGAGGGGGCCGAGGTACGCCCGGCTGCGTATCATACAGTTTATAAATAAAATTGGACCCAGTAGGTGGCGCTGAAATAAGGTTCTTGGTTTTTTTAAGATATTAAAACGGGCAATAACCGATTTGATGCAGACGAAGTTGCGCGGGTCAGCTAGTACAGTAATAAGAATGTTTGTTTACAGTTTGCTAGTCACTTGTCAAGATCAGATATCTTGGTAGGGATATAACTTATTAACACTAATTAACAAAAAATACAAGTGACGAATTCAAATGGTAAACAATAGAACTCTATATACGAGTATATATCTTAGGAACCGTGATTTTTTCCTTTGTAAAAAAGTGTGCTTTTGTCAAAGTCCACCACGCTGGTTAGTGTGCATTGCTGTGTAGACTTTGCACGGCAAAAACTATGTCGGTACTATAAAACTGTCTCAGTAAAAGCAGAGAAAAACCTGTAACGAGATCTTGAGTGCACATACGATAGTATTTAACGCGTGACAATGACAGTGGGCAAACCGGTGTCCAACCATTGTTTACAGCCATGCCGCGTTTAGTCTGGGTACGTGACTAGCGTGACGAATTTGGTGACGTTAGGTGTTTTTAAATCATCATTTTTATAAAGATAATAATACCTCTCCTATTTTCTGACTGCCTAGTACTTTAACAGCTCTACAGTTGTAATGATAGGTGTTCTATTTTTAAATTATATTTTTCTTCTTTTTACAAATCCAAATTGTAACGCCAAAACATTCAGTTTGGTTAAAGATCCTTAAAAGCCTCAGGTTCGATACCCGGGTCGAGCAAATGTTTTTCTAGTGAACTTCTCACGTATATCTCAACTTTTTTTAAATTTCGTAGCGTAGTTTTGGTTGCGTAGGCATGTTCTTTAGGGAAGCCCTGAGTTCGCCCTGGTAAGAACTGGTAGATTGACTGTTGAGTTTTTCATGTACAAATTTACAAATACTACGTAAAGGTTCGTAAAGCTTCACAGCTTTACGTGATTATTTGCACGGAGATAGGTACGTAGTTTTTAAGCGGAAAAAAGTTGCGCCTCTTCAGTTCAATAAAATAGATCAAAAACGCAATAATTCCGTTCTCAGCATATATACTTACATCTATTCGCTGGAATAATTTACAAGCGGACGAATCAAAGTTTTTAATGATACATTATTTAAAAACTTACATATGCCTACCCATTATAAACTTTAACATATTTATGGCTAAACTTTTAATAAGTTAAAAATTCAAAATTCATTACTTCAAGTAGGCCTAATTAATAAGCACTTTTGAAACGTCAAGTCAGTCTGTTTGTAGTGACTCTACTACGGGTTCGGAAGGCAGATTCCACTGAGAAGAGCCGGCAAGAAACTCAGCAGATTGCTCTTTTCCAACATCATTTTAAAGTTTAACAATCTTTAGAATGTTCTCTGTTTCGTGAGAGATGAGAGCGGAGTGGCCTGCTTCCAAGCAGCCTTGTCGTAAGGAATTCATCATTCGTGTAGTAACCACGAAGGTAGTAAAGGTAGATCTAATATTACCTTCGGTATCATGTTGTAAAAGCATATACCCATCCCCACAAAGGATTTCTGTACTTTTCTCAGACGATATGCAGATATCACTAATCTAGGTCCGTTTCTAGTCAGTCGACTGTTTATATCGACTTTTTGTTTATACCTAATTACTTATGTTTTGTTTAATAAAGATTATATTATTATAAATATATTGCGATATATTAGTAGGATATGATATATTAGTTAATCAGTTGTGTTTGGGTTTGTACTATAGTGTGTTGTGATTCCATACATGTCCCGTGGCGATAAAGAACACTACATGCAGAAATGATTCATTATTGTCACTTAGTGAATCATTCCCGGTAGCCCATACTTGTTATAAACTTGGCTCGAACGCGTGGAAGGATCTTTGGCTCTAAACTGCTCTCCTATCGTGTCCTGGATCTATTTTAAGCACGGTTTTATATCCTTTGTAGGCTAGCGGTCAATTTATTTGAAATAATAATTATATACGGTGATAGCTTAGTGGGTAAGGCTTCGGTTTTCGTTTCGTGAAGACAAAGTTCGAGCCCACGCACGCACCACTGACTTTTCGGAGTTATGTGCGTTTTTAATTTAAGCAATTTAATTATCACTTTTAACGGTGAAGGAAAACATCGTGAGGAAACCAGCATCCCTGAGAGTTCTCTATAATGTTCTCAACGGCGTGTGAAGTCTACCAATCCGCAGTTCGCCAGCGCGGTAGTCTACGGTAGTACTGTCTAAACCCGTCTCGTGCTGAGATAAAACCCGTAGTGGGCCGAAAATGGGTTGATGATTCATCATCATCGTTTCAACCAATGGATGTCCACTGCAGGACTGTATTTCGTAGGGAGTTCCAAATACCACGTTCTTTTGCCGCAAGGGTCCACCTGCTTCTAGCAACACGTTTTATGTCACCTGTATACCTCGTCGGAGATATACCAACGCTATATTTGATCATATCCTATTTGCCACAACAGCACCGCGGAGAAATTCAAATTCAAAATTCAAAATTCAAAATTCAAAATTCATTTATTTCAAGTAGGCCTAATTTATAAGCACTTTTGAAACGTCAAAGGATATCGATTTATCTTCTCCCACAGCTTTATCAACTCTTTGGCGCACAATTGGAAATAAAATCCAAATAATATATGTGTAGTAATAAAAGGGGGTTAACATTAGCGCACAATTGGTAATAATATCCAAATAATATATGTGTAATAATAAACGGGGGTAAACTTCTCCTATTCCCAGTTTCCGTGCTTTTGCAGGTGGACACGTTAATTATATCCCTAGTCGGGGGATATAATCGGGGGATATCATCTCGGGGGCTCTGCAGGGCACGGGTCTCTTCCCACAATGAGTAGGGTCGAGGCCGTAGTCCACCACGCTGGCCAAGTGCGGATTGGTGATAATGAACCATGAATGAAATCTAATACTTACGTCATATCCTTTCTTCCAGGGCTATCTGCACGCATGGCGACGGGACGCTACGTTTTCCGAGGAGGAGCTTTCAGAACTCTTCAATAATATCGAAGACATCTACAATTTTAATAGGTAAGAGAATTTACCCGGCTAAGTTTGTTGTGGGCTCTTCTTAGAACCGGGCGCGTTTGGAACCCTCGTAGCTTTAGATTTAAGTTTTCGAACGAAGATATCACCGTCCCCTTACAATTATGTAAACAAATATGTATGAACGCTTCATAACGGACGGACGGATGAATATTTCGACGGCCGATTGGCGCAGTTTGCAGCGACCCTGCATTCTGAGCCCAAGGCGGTGGGTTCGATTCCCACTACTGGAAAATGTTTGTGTGATGAGCATGAATGTTAAAGTATTTCTGTATATTATTCATAAAAATATTCATCAGTCATCTTAGAACCCATAACACAAGCAACGCTTACTTTGGGGCTAGATGGCGATGTGTGTATTGTCGTATTATATTTATTTATTTATTTATTTACAAGTGCCTGTGATTGGCCTACATGAATAAAGAAATTCTGAATTTGAATTTGAATGACATGACTCGATAGTAAGTAGATTTGGTAGGGGTAGAGCTTTTTGTGACAGGGCTCGTCCCACCGCTATGGTTTGTGCCCCCAAGTAGCATTGCTGTGGTCTAAATGGCGTGGTTAATACAGGCAATGAGGTTTAACATCTACGCCTCAGTTTAATGGGCAAAAGGCGGCATTTTTTGGAATGTGTTCCTTGCATATCCTTTTTTTTTTTGGTGTGGTAGATAAGCTTTATACGTAGACTAGTAGGATAGACTCCCCCCCTCTAAAGAGGGTATACCGAAATTAAAAACAACCACGGCATGTCCCTCTTGTTGGTTAGACGCCCGGGGAACTTCCTTCCTTGCATATCCTGTGAAGTATAGCGATTTTTATAGGCGATGGGTTTCCCCTTACCAGCAGGTGGATCCATCATGCTTAGCAGTGGCGTGCACTTCATACATGCACAAAAGCACTGCCTACCCTAAAATTGATATATAACTCTATACGAGTTATATATCAATTTTGAGAGGAGAATTTTAGCAGTTTTATGCAATTATTCCTGCTGTATGCATACCCTGGTGAGAAACCCAGTGCACTGATGCTTAGTCTATCAATTCTTCTATAAAAAAAAAGATTTGAGTATCCCAAAAAAGGTTTTATATTTTTATTAAACATGTTCTTTTACGTCAACTTAAGAGGAAATATCACTGTACATTAATAGTTAAAAAAAAGTTATAGAAATACTCAGTAATGTCAATACGTAGTTTTTTTTTATTTTATGGAAAAAATTAGCGCTAAGATAAAAGACGTTTCGTGTGTGAATAACATTTGTATTGTGTAACGTACCAATACGTACACACTTACGAAGACAAACAAATATAAAAAAAACAAATTGTTAACGTAACATAAGAATCTGTAATAAAATACCCAAGTTTCTGCAATAGCTAAGCATTCCTCGAATAAACGACGACTTTGTCTATCGACATTTTCTCGGGTGCCATTTCAGCTGTTTTTTTTGCGTGTGATATTTTGTACAGGGACGCATTTGAGTTTTATTTTTCACTATCTCATACTCATATATATATACATGTGTATTAAATGTTAATGTTGTATTTAAATCTTTTTTCTTAAATTCTGCGTTATAAATGGACTCTAGGGAGGCAGATTTCTTATTATCGGCACATTTCGGCTTCATAAGTTCGGCTTCTCAAATTGGCAAAAGGCATTTTTTTCTTCAGCTGTCTCCAAAAGTCTAGCTCTTATTAATAATGGAAATTAGTTATTAAATACGTATGTGTTGTTATTACATATAATAGTTTATTTTATATTTATTTTTTATATTATATACTTTGGATCTAACTAGTTTATGTATTCGTATGTATGTTTTTTAAAATTAGTACCACAGCAGTCTTTTTTCCTAATTCAAAGGTTGCCTGGCAGAGATCGCTATTAAACGATAAGGCCACCTGTATTCTACTTCTTTCTTTATGTTTCTTTTTTATTGAATATTTTTATATGTTAATGTTGTGGTATACAATAAAGAGTTAAATAAATTAAATAAATAAGTAAGGCGAAAGTTTATAACCCATAGAGGCAGCTCTCTTTTAGATGTAATGCATAAGTGGAGATAGGGAGGAGGTTTTTTAATCCGTTAGGCCGTCCCTTATTTAAAGTAGTTTATAAATAAGCCCCTAGATATTTGTTTCAGAAACCTGTGGGTTTAGAGTAACGTTATTTTTTCCCGACATCCAAGTTCGGCTCTGACTTTTGTCCGTGTAAATATCAGGGGCAGGGTATCAATAACAGAGGGTTATGGCGACCCCTTTTATTATGGAAAAACTTAATAATATTATGCTTAATCGTTTTTACGTCCATTGCAGAGGACTATCGACTATAATCTATACTTATAACAAAACTGTAACTGGAAGATTTCTGTACATACAAATAAAATAATAAAATATTAAGTTTGATTATATATGACGGCGCCTCTGACGTGATATTATTTTTAATAACAATGACGTCAGCAATACTGACGAAATAAACCTGTCAATGTAGAAGTTATAAACTCACTAGCATCTAGCTGTTGCCCTCGTTCTTCATCCCCTTTTATTACGGTAAAAAATTGGTAAAAATCCGTAACCATTTGTTTTCGCGGGATATAAAGTAGTTTTGACACTCACCGTTCTTTCAACTAACTATATGCCAAACATCAAGTTTATTGGTTGCGTAAAGTGATTAGGGCGTGAAGTAAGGTCAAACAAACACACATTTGCATTGATAATATTAGTAAGGACAAAACATGTGTTTTTAAAAACATAAACATAATTATAAAATCGTAGTTACCTTAAAGGAAGTGCCTGTGGAAAATCCATAAAAACATAAAAAGTCACGTTTCCCACGAAGTGGTCGTAAAAGTCTGGAATGATCGGAAACAATAAGTTAAAACAGAAATTCGAACAAAGGGCATGGCTATTTCTCGTCATAAATGTTTACCATAACCTTTGCAAGATGTAGGTACGTCGAGGAGGTTTTTAAACGACTCCAAAAATGAAGGCATAGAATTTTCTTTGAATGTTAATTTTAGAACATTTAATTATTGGGTCATATTTTATTTGTCGTGAAGTAATTGAATATCACTCGCTGAAACGGTGAAGGAAAACATCGCGAGGAAACCTGCATGTCTGCGAGTTCTCAAAGGCAATCGAGATGGATGGAGTAAGGCCTAATTCCTTGCCATTCTGAGAGTAGACCCTTGCTCCATAGACTGTAGTGGGTCGGTAATAAGTTGATATTGATGATTATTTTTTCGTCTGGCAGTTAGCATGCTCAGCTTAAGATAACAAAGTTCCAGATTCTGTTTCTTGGTCAGATCAAGATTGTGTATTTATTGAGGTTTCCGGTTAATTAATAATAGTCGGTAGTCAGTTCCAGCCTGGAATTAGGAAATATGAGATTTTTATCACGATCTCGCATAAGGATAGCGTTGTGGGTAAAGCTATAAATCCCTCACTCCTATGAGGCATCAGGCAGAAAATTATGATGATTATAAACACGGAACACCTATTTTGCACAAATTTCGATCAAAACCATTTAAAAAAGGTCAAATCGCTCTTTTAAATCGCCGTGCAAGGCCAAGACCTATGTTTTCCTTTTACACATTTCATGAAAACCAACTAATTGATTCCTCAGTTGGTACTAGGAGAGTTGTTGTGACATTAGCAGTAGTATCCTCGGACGAGCTCTGATTCTTCTTACTGACTCTAAGCTTTCTTATCTGATCCATAGTTACGTTGTGTAGTTTTTTACTTCTCTGAAACATAGCCATTCCATTTTCAGATCACTCTGCAGCGAGCTGAACTCGTGCCGCTTGGACGCCACCTGCATAGCGAGGTGTTTCGTTAACAACACCACCGGTTTCTCGGATTACACCTCATACTGCACTGGTTATCCAAAGACCATGGAGCGTCTAGCGTTACTCGCGTCTCGACCGCAGAGCGCCAGGGAGTTTCGAGAACGGCAAATGGAGCTGAGACATCCTTTACCTCTTGCATCGTATTTGTTGAAGCCTGTGCAACGGATTCTGAAGTACCATTTGCTATTACAAGTAAGTCTTTTAGGGAACTAGTTTTAAGACTCTTCGACTCTTATCCAGGAATCATAAAAGCATTAAAAGTGCTTCCCTCTCGAACGCGAAGGATCAGCGAGTTTATTAGAGTCCAGGGTCCAGGAAGCATGTTAGCCGTACTTGCCCTTCGATCAAGCTACCTTTACTACTGACATCTTATTTGTTGAAGGCTTAGATTGTGAAGTACAATCTGCTACAAGTAAGTGTTTTAGCGAACTGAATTGCAGTTAAACACTTGTCAACTCTTGCCTAGCATTCAGCAGAAAATACATCAATTAGGGATCTTGCCTCTCGACCATAAAGTTTTTTTGTTTTTTATTGGAGTCCACCAATCCGCACTGGGCCAGTGTGGTGGACTAGGACCTAATCCCTTGTCATTGTGGGAGAAGCCCCGTGCCATAGCCCCCCGAACCATAACTATCCTGATACAGGGATCAGGATAGTTATGGTTTGATTTAATAAAATATTGACTAGGGGTTTCTTTGAATAAGCGTTGACTGGGTTGATTGAACGCTCTTTTCGATCTCGCACTCATGCAGAGTGATCATAAATTTCGGGCGCTATTGAGTCAAAATATATTCATTCCAGAATGTGGTTAAGCAGTGCGCATCCCGCGAGACCGAGTACGCTTTGCTGAAGATGACCAGCATCGCCCATCACATAGATGACATGAAGAGGCGGCACGAACATGCTGTCAGAGTTCAGGTACCCCCTACCACCATTAGTGGTGCTTTCTGCAGGCGTATCCACAAACTCTAGATGATGAAAACAAGATGTTATGTTTTTATCTGGTGGCTTCGGCCATGGCTAGAAACCATTCTACCAACAAAGATGAGATTTCGTGTTCCGATACGATGTCGCGTAGAAGCCGTAAGTATATTAAACCCATACCCCTAGTATGGGTTTAATATACTTACCCCTTTTTTTTACTTTTAGGCGTGGTGGAAAAGCTTTTTGCTACCTCCGACCCTTGGGCAGGACGGAGGTTATGTGGGACTCTGCCCTCTAAAGGGGTATACCCAAACTAAAAACCACCACGGCATCGATACTTAATCCTGCAGACTGCAGTCAAGGGCTTGTAGTGGAATAAAAAAAATGTTATCTTGGAAGTGTTTAAAAAGGCAGTGGGATCAGTTTCATGGCGGTATCAGCATCAGTGGCGTGCACTTCATTCATGCACAAAAGCACTGTATACCCTAAAATTGATATATAACTCGTATAAAAGGAGGATTTTTGTCGTTTTATGCAATTTTCCTGCTGTATGCATACCCTGGTAAGAAACCCAGTGCACGCCACTGATCAGCATCAACGGTAAAGCAAAACATCTCGAGGAAACCTGCATGCCTGAGAGTTCTCCATTATGTTCTCAATGCCGCGTGGAGTCTACCAATTTGCATTTAGCCAGCGTGATTGACTACATCCTGAACCCTTCTCAATCTGACAAGAGACCCGTACTGTAGTGGGCCGGTAATGGGTTAAAAACGATGATCATGAATTTACTTACAACAGTATGTTGTTTTGCAGGAGATCCAGTCGCTGTTGTATGGATGGAATGGGCCAGATTTGACGACGTACGGAGAGCTATGCGCCGAAGGGACATTTAGGTATACCTAATATACTGTTATAGCCTGTCGCTGACTTTTTGTAGGCATTATCAAGCTATTTTAAAAACTTTATGGCAACGTTCGCAAGTAATATTTTCGTTTATATCACTTCAACCGATTGACGTCCACTGCTGGACATAGGATTTTTTTTGTAGGGCGTTCCAAACCCCACGATTCTGGGCCGCTTGTTTCCAGTGAGCAACGCTGCGTTTACCGGTGTGGGGTTGCTATTCTAACACCTTGAGACCCCTAAGTCCATCAGTTCTCCGAGCTATGTGCCCCGCTACATAAGCTTCTCGACTCGTTGAGCGATGTCGGTGAATCTAGTTCTTCTACGGATTTCCTCATTTGTGATTTGATCACGTAGAGATAATACTCCTAACGTAGCTCTTTCAATCGATCGCTGAGTTCTGAGCCTTCTTATGAGGCCTATAGTTTATATTTTTAATTTTTAAATTGCATATAAAAAATTTCGGAACCGACAGGATTTGAGCGCTTTGACCAATTAATCTGCGGCTCTCCTACCGTCGTTGGCGAAATTAGTATATACCTTTTACTGCAGTCTTATAGCGACTATAGCGCCGTCTAGTAGGAAACATTGCAGTTTCGATCTATTTTTCAAAGGTCCATATTACAATGAGATAGACTTGTTTTTATTTTTATTTAATTCAATGTTATTGCTTCCCAGTTCAAGTTTTGAATGACAACTAACGTATCACTTTCAGAGTTTTCGGCGCAAAGGCAATGCGACACGCCTTCCTCTTCGACAAAATGCTGCTCGTCACGAAGAACAGAGAAGATGGAATACTGGCCTATAAGTCACATATAATGGTAACTCATACATCTAAACATATAAATAAATTGGAAATGCATGTTTCTAATGTCAGATTATGCGATATAAAAGAAACAGTTTCCACGGTGGTCAATTTCGAGAGTGTCTTCCAACTCCGCGTTAGGTATTTTAGTGCATAAGTGTGTGAATAACTCTGAAGGCAGCTCCGACACGACCGGAAATAGATCAGGTGCAAGATCGACAGCTTCTTCTACTTCTGTTCCTGGGCCTTTTCCGCACTTGGTTGTACGTATGGCCACTATGCGGCTCCCCGCTGGGTCACTCCAGCCAGCCGAGCTCACTTCATGGACTCGCGTTGGTGTGCTGCGCGTTGTTCTCCATTGCATTGGAGCATTCCGTGTATCGTGTTTCTTCCGTCTCCATGCATGCTCTGCAGAGAAGAGCCGGTTATACCTACAATGGAAAAGTATTTTTTTAATAGGCAGTGCCCTGTTATCATACCTACAACTGTCCTTAGTTTAGCCCGGTTTAGTTGCAGTAAGACCGTCAGCTTAACGTGCTCTCCGAGGCACGGGGGTGTTTCACCGCCTATAACCAAACTTCGTGCTGGTAATTAGAATCTCGTAGACTTTAGGATTTAAAAAGAACTACGAATCTGTAGTACATTTTATTAAAAAAGTACCTATTTAAGAAAAGCTATGTTGGACTTAGTAGCAAAAGATAATTTTTTTAGATTTTTTTTTAATACTTTACAAGTTAGCCCTTGACTGCATTCTCACCAGGTAAGTGATGATGCAGTCTAAGATGCTAGCGGGCTAACCTGTTAGGGATTACTTGCGCCTTTATATTATAAGTACTTAGTTATGTATATTATTCATAAAAAAAATCATTAATCATCTTGGTATCCATAACACAAGCTAGGCTTTGGGGCTAGATGGCTTTGTGTATTGTCGTAGTATATTTATTTATTTATTTATTTATTTATTTATTTCCAGTGTAACAACATGATGCTCGTGGAATCCATCGCGGGAGCGCCGCTGTCCTTCCATGTGATCCCATGGGACGCGCCCCGTTCTCAGCTAACTCTGCAAGCCCGATCGCAACGACACAAGCGAGAATGGACTCTATTACTAAAAAGAGTAAGTCCATTTTACTTTTACTAATATCTCGATATTTAGATTAACTTTATCATGAAACTTAGCGTCCGGGATCCTAACTAATGTTATAGGTAAACATGAAAGTGCGTTTGTTTGTCTGTTTGTCCTTCACGCCTTAACTAAGCAACCAATAAACTTGATTTTTACACAAAGTTAGTTGTGGAAACAAACAGTTCCTCACAAAAGTCGTAAATAACTAAAATATTATTAATGTGAAAGTACGATTGTTTGTTTGTCCGTCCTTCACGCCCTATTACCTATCGACATGATTTTTGGCGTTGAGTTAATTGAAAGGACGTAGAGTAACATCCCAGGAATACAAACTGTTCCACCGGTATTTGTTAAAACCGTCAAAACCGCGGAAAAAGAACTACAGCAGTTTTAATTCAGTAGTACCATCATTTTCTTACGTTTCCCGTTAGATAACAACGAAATAATATAAACAACAAATAACTAGACAGATTGTAATCTCGGTATTGGAATTCAGAATAATAAATTTTCATGACAGTTTCTTTCGGGGGGGGGGGGGGGGGCGAGTACCTATCCTTCTACCCAACTCAATGTCAAGTACCATATTAGCATCTGTTCGCAAAGGACGAGTTAAAATAGGAACGATATAGCTACGTATTTAGCCAAGGTTCCGTAATTTTAATTATGTATTTATAGTAGCGTATTTGTATATGTTTGTATATATGTATGGAATAAATTTTATATTTTTGTACATATCTTTAATTTGTTATGTTTAATATGTACTATGTTTTATGTTTATTTTATGTTAATGTAGTTTAAAATCCTAATATTTCATATGCCTTTGTTGCCTGGAAGAGATCGCTATTTAGCGAATTTTTTTTTTCTAATAATATATACTACTAGGACAATACACACATCGCCATCTAGCCCCAAAGTAAGCGTAGCTTTCGTTATGGGTACCATGATAGCTGATGAATATTTTTTTTATGAATATAATACACATAAATACTTATAATATACAGATAAACACCCAGATACTGAAAAACATTCATGTTCATCACACAAACATTTTCCAGTTGTGGGAATGGAACCCACGGCCTTGGACTCAGAAAGCAGGGTCGGTGCCCACTGCGCCACTCGGCCTTCTATTGTATTTGTATCTGTAAATTTTCTCTGTGGTGTACAATAAAAGTGTATTCATTCATTCATTCATTCATTTTAGGGGTGCATTGTGAAACCTGACCTTTCATCAGCAACATTGGATAGCACTACTAAATTCTTTCTGCCATTTGTAGATGACTGGTTAACTAACAATTGTTTTGTTTTTTAGGTTATCTTGGAGAACTATAACGCAGTGATCCCTTCGCATGCACGACAGTTAGTGATGGAGTTGGGACAAAATAAAACTGACGGTATGTTAATATTTTGATAAACAACTTAAATATGTCAATTATAGGTAATATTGCGTTAATAGTAAGTTAGACCTTGGCGGCAATCTCAACTGCTGGTAGGTGATGATGCAGTCCAAGGTGGTCTCGACGAATAAGTATATACCCCTAGGTATGCCAGTTATATTAAACTTGTCTCGGTTTCGGAACGCTCAATCGCATTGCAGCATGTCTTTTACGGAATTTGAGTAACTAGCCTCGGCCGCAGCCACCATACCAGACCAGAGAAAAATCAGAAATTATAAATCCCCAAATTAACTCCGCCGGGGATGGAACCCGAGACCTTCCACCTAAAGCCATAGCGCTCACCGCTTCACCAGGGAGGTCACCATAATTATTATGTACAAGGTAATTATTTTTCGTTTATGCTCAAAAAGAGTCCTTCTCCCAATTGTCCAGACTGTGGTGTAAGGGAAGATGTATATCACATTCTGATGGAATGTGTCCGTAGCGAGGTTCAGAATAAAATGTTTGCTGATGTTAACATAAGCTTGTCAAACCCCTATTCTGAGGCCGCGAAATATTTATATCTTAATATATAAAAATCTCCTGTCACGATGTTTGTCCGCGATGGACTCCTAAACTACTTAACCGATTTTAAATTAAATTGGCACACCGTGAGCAGTCTGGTCCAACTTAAGAGATAGGATAGCTTAGATCTTTAATTATAGTCACAATTTTATTTTATTGCAAATTATTTGTCTATAATTAATTGACAGTCACATGTTATATATATATATACTACTATACTCATTTAAGGCTAAGCGATACTGAATACTTTAAAAACAAAATCAAACGCAGACGAAGTCGCGGGCAACAGCTAGTATATTATATATATAGATTTAAGATTAATGTAGGTAGACGTAGAATAAGCTAGTTTGTAAGGTAGTAATTGTAGACCCACACGAGCTACATAGTCACTCAAGTGACTCAGCTCTTTAAAAGAGATTAAAAATCATTTTACGAAACATTGTCTTTTTTTGCAGATGACATTCTCGCCGAGAAATCTCACAACCTAATAACACAAGCATCCATGAGAAAACAGTTATCTGCCCCAGAATATCTCGAGAAACGAAAGCTGGAGAGGGAAAGAAGGAAATCCTTTGAAAATGGCATCAGAGGAAGACTTAAGAAAGTTAACAGAAAGTATCCTACAAATCATTCCAGAGATGAAAGCCAAGATTGTGATTGCGCTCAGTTTTCAGCAGACAAAGGCACAGACTATACATGCGACGTCTGTTACATAGATCTGTGCTCAGACTGTGATACTGAAGTCACTAAAGAAAAAAAAAAAGATGAAAAATGTAGCTGTAATAAAAACACTGATAACGAAGCCAGGGATCGATGCGCAGAATGTGATAGAGCCCTTCATTATATCGACTCTGGAAGTACAGAACAAATTGAAAGGAAGAAGTCCTGCAAATGTTCCGATTTTAAATCCTCACAGGAGAGTGTAACTAAAGAATTTAGTGGGTCTTTGAATAAAACTAGAGGCTACCACTCAACTGACAATATTGTTAGTTATACAGACAGTAAAAGTAAAGAAGATTTGACTGAAACCAACACATCTATGGCGAACGTCAAGAACATTCCAAAAACTTGCCTAAAATGCTCAAAAATAAAAGAAAATATAGCAGTAATTGACGCAACGGGGACTTTACGTAGGGAAAATACAATGAGGAAGTCTAGGTGTAATATTGAAAAGCACAGAACTGATACTTTAAGATCTAAGTCTAAAGACGACCCACAGAGATCTAAACTATCCAAAATTGGTACTTGGAGAAGAAAGTCTGAACCTGGTCTGCAAAATACTGTTATAATTACTAAAAAATCTCAAGACAGTGATAGTGAAAGGGTAGAAAGCAAAGGAAGTGAAAAGATAGAATTTGAATGTCGAAATTGTGGTTCCAATAAGATTACCAAGAAAACTAAATCAAATGATGGAGCTATTATATCCGATCCAGAGCTTGACAGTAGAAAAAAATTGACAAACAGTGGACTCAAACCGAGTTTGGAAATAAAAATGTATAACACTAAAAATATACCAAAGAAAATCACAAAAATTAAAAAGAACAGGGCGAAAGGATTGCGCCTTGGATCAGATACGACAACACGATTTTACACTGATTTTTCTACTGATGTATCTACGGAAAATATATTGCACATATCCGAATCAACTGACAGCCTAAATATAGATAAATCCAAGAATCAACCAAGTTTAGACATCCCTGATTCAATAAGTAAAGATGAAGACATCGATGAAGAGACATATAAAAAGCTAATAGAAAAAACAGATTCATTTAAAAAAAATGAACTAGAAAAGGTTAAGTTCTTGAATAAGCAAAAAGTAATATCAGAAGGAACTGAAGTTGAAGATAAATTACATGAAAATGAAAAGTTGCAGGAGGAAGTAGAGGTTCAAGAAAGTTGCGAGGAAATTGAACAACCTCTAGAACAAATCATATCTCAACTCCTGTTGGAAAATAGAGAATTTCAAAAGCTACTCAAAAAACAACAGTTACGTAATACTGCACAAAGAAGGCATCAGAGACTTTTAAAGTCCCACTCAAACCCGGATACAGTAATTTTAGCCAAAAATGAACTCACAAAGTTAAAACCAAAGTATACTAGGCAATTATCAGAAAACATAGAGCTGAATATAAATGAACAGAACGATACTGAACGAAATGTTCAAAGTGAAGCTGACGACGCTTCTGATGAAGATCATATCTATGAAACTCTGCGAATAGAAAACAGAGTCGATAATAGCTTACATGAGTTAAATAATAAAAGTAAATTAATTCAGCACAACACACATGTGTCTCGACCCAAAAGGTTATCATCGCCCCAAAATCAGGTCGCAATAACAAAAATTTGCGGACCAGAATCAGATTATGTTTACCTAACTTTTGATGAAGTCAAGCGGCGTGAAAACTTGGAAGATGGCGTATATGATGTGCCTGTAAAATCCCCAGAAAAGGTTTTAAAAGTTCAGCAAACTGCAAATGTTGCAGATTACTACGTTGCTATGGAACATCAAGGCCCTGCAACGAACGATGAAAACATTTATGACAACTTAATAGATGTGTGTCGGCGAAATAACGAAGTACCAAATGCTTTTCCTACGGATTATTTACCTATGAGTCCTGACCAACAAAGCCCAAACACTCCAGAAATATGGCTGAGCCGACAAAAAGAACACTTTAACGTTTCTAGAGATAGAAAATCTGGATCCCTACCTAGAAGTTTTCAAGTTGTGATGAGTGGCCAGGAAGAAAACAATTTAAGCACCTTTAAATATAAGCCAAATTGCAACAGCAAAACTTATCTTAATAGAGACGGTAAAGTCATGAGCGTCGATCGACCTTTTACAATCGCATCTGATCAAAGTGAAATAAGCTACGACGATGTTGAAACTTACATGAGCGAAGGGGATATACTGAAATTCAATAAAAGCTCAAAATCAAAAGACGAAGAATATCCTCAAAATATAAGTAAGTCAACATTAGAGTTAGAAGAAGAGATTGATAGGTGTTATAAAAGCAACTTTGAAAAAGTAGATTTGGATACAAGTAAGGAAGAAAGCCCAATAAACTCATCTCAAGTCAACTTAATTGTGTCTACAACATCATCTTGTGAAGCATTAACAGTCGAACAAACTGAAGAAAAACCGAAGCTCGTTGATGTTATACATCCTGAACATAAAATTTATAAACCAACGAGTAATGTTCTTTCACTAAAAAATGTTCTAAGTCGATTTAAAAGCCGTACGCCTCCAAAGAATAGTGAAGATACAGAAATAAATGCAAATGACCAAAGTTTTGAAAGCACAAAATCTGATTTAAAAAGTCCAATCAATGAAAAGAGGTCTGCATTAAATCCTCGAAGTTACTCTAAAAACTTATTACAGCGATTTAGAAGTATAATTGGTGATGAACAGCCGGACGATATTCAGAATAAACAAGATGTTTCTAAAACAAAAGGTGGAGATAGTCAGAATAGTATGAAGGCCGAAATTAAAGTTATTATCACGTCTACAGATAATAGTCCCACGACATCAACGATTGTATATTCCATTCAAACTGATGCTCTCAGCAAAAGTGTTTGTGAACACACTACAATGAGTGAGAGTCAGAAAGAGAAAAACAACTTAGAAACTTTATCACAAAGTTGCGAAAATATTAATGAAAAGCTGACTTTGTATCGACCAAATTACGAGAAGAGTGTAAGCATGTTAACCAACCTTACAAGTTCGGTGAGTAGTACTCCTTCGCCATCTAAATCTAATTGCAGTTCTTATCAGAGCCTTAACAAATTGCCAGTCTACATGCAAGGTAGTAAGCATTTAGGCGCTAGAATAGCTCAATCAGACTATGTCGATCCAACGACCTTGATAAATGAAAAGAACGCGCTTAAAAACGTCAATGTACTTATTAATAAAAACGCCTTAAGACCCGATAGCTTATTTTCGAACTCCTCCTTCGTTACTTCATCCAGTGACAGTACATATCACGAAAACCAAAATAAGGTTATTACTATGCAACAAACCCTAGTAACTGAAAAGTGTGTGGAAAAACAAAATTCGGATGAAAGTTTTTACGAAAAATCGTTTGAAAAGATAGAACATATTACCGATGAAGACATGTTCAGAGATTCAGCCGTTTACTCTGATCAAGATGAACTGGAAGATTCACATACAGAACAAAATGAAAAAGACAAAATGGCAAACAAACATTTAACTAGAGTTGAAAGTATTAAACGAGAATCTTCGGTCAGAACTAAAAAAGTGATTGTGTCAACAAGTGTTACAGAGAAAAGTAGTATTAATTCCAGAGTTGTTACGACGACTGTTAAAAACCATCAGATTGGGAGTAATAGAAATATTTATAAAGATGAAAGAGTTGAAAACAAGGAAAAGGTTGTGAAAGCAAAAGTGGCTCCGCCTGTACCACTTAAACCTAAAATAGCGAGTGTACCTACAGTTGCAAGTGTCCAAAGTAAAATTGTAACATGTAACACTAATTTAACGAAAACTATTGAGCAATCTTCTTCTTCAGATTGTGTTAATACACGAACTATAAAGAGGAACACGAATTATAAACCAACGTACACAAGATCAGAATCCACACCTAAAGATACTAAGAGTGTCGAGGAAAAGTTAGCGAAAAGAGAAAAGAATGAAAAAGCTGACTGCAAATCAACGAAGGAAGAACCTAAATCTCAAGGCAATATACAAATAAAACGACTTAGTTTTGAAAGAGCCAGTCTTGATTCTGTTACAAGAAAGACGAAATCTGTCATTGAAAACAAGCGTTCTTCCGCAGAACAACCATCTACATCAAAATCGGTTTTAGAAAGGCGTTTAGAAATAGAGCAAATGACTAAAAGCCAAACTAATAAAACGGTTCAGAAAAAGCCGCTGCCGAAACCGAAATCTGTAAATTCCAAAGTTGCAACATTCGAAAGAAGTGTTAGTGAAAACAGTAGCAGGGAAACCAGAAGCAAACCTAGTGTTCCTTCGCCTGTCACTTTAAGACAGAGTGTTGCCATAAACAAAAATAGTGATCTGAATTCGGACGTAAATGATAATGATCCTAAAGAAAGTTGGGTAAAACAGGTTGTCAATAAATTCCAATGAGCTTATCGAGTGATTACTGATGCATTTAGAAGTGATTCCGTCTGTTTGTATACTCCAATTTTTAAAAAATCCCACTTTCGAACTTATCATAATTCATAAGATTATTATTGTTAAATATTGTGTCGGACCCTATACTCTGATCCAACGAGTGCCAACGTAAGGATTTGCCATTGGGTGTTCGCGCAACTTTGTCCTAAACAAAGATTGAAATAGATTATTTTTCAAAAACAAACAAGTCATTCGTTGGACAGATATGTACGAATCACTATGTAAATAATGTTTTTGTTTTGTCAAACCTCCTTGAGCTTTGATGTCTTGTGCCATAGACAAGATAGATATTTTGGCGGTATGTTCAATATGTTATACACTATGCACAAAATATAGTAAATAATCAGGCTCAAAAGGGATAGAACCCAGAGCGGTAAGTTAAATAAAAACCATTCGCACATTGTACATATAGAGATTTGTTATGCTTACTTTGCTATGTATTTATCCGAAAGTGCCATCGTGAATACGTAGCAATCAATACGTAGATCTATTCTAATAATAATATATATTTACAAAAAAATATTATTGCGTGCAATTCAATTTGAAATCAGTTTCAAAGTATTTATTTTTCTTATTTTTAAGTTTTACTTCGTAGATACTAACACCAAAAAGTAGAGAAGTTGTTCTTAGGTTATGATTTGTTTGCGATCAAATAAGAAAAAAAAAAAATTCGGATATATTTTACATTCCGATTTTTCGAATTTCGAACACTGCCAATCGTGGTTATAAATTTATATCTAGCTACCATCATTTATGCGAATAAAAATATTACAGTTATTTTTTTAACATTTGGGAACACACGCTGTAGTTGTACAATATGATCCTCCAATTCATTTTTTAACTTTGAATCGTAAGTATGCCTTATTTTTACTTATGATTAAGAAAAAACTACCTAACATTTAGTTATTTACAATTTGTATGATTTGATTGAATGAATTATAGAAGTAACTTTGGACTCATAACTTCACACAAAAATCAAAGAAATATGAGTATCTATTGGCTGCTATTTTGGAAAACAAATGAAAGTAAACGTAGTGCTGTACTGTAACTGTCGAAGAAAAGTCTGAAACTATAATGAGCCCTCAGGTAAACTACATAGCTTCGCCCTCATATAATAAGTTAAAAGTTATGTTTGCGAAAATGAATGACATATTTTTTAATTCATTTTATCGCAACTGAAGACAAAGTATACTTAAATTACTTAACTCGTGGAGACTGTTAGTTGATTAAGTTGATCATTATTCATTAAAACCCTTAAAATTATAGGAGAATCATACCATATTTGTAAAGAGTATAGAGCGAGTCAACTTAACTGCTCGATAGAGCAACGAAGGGAATAGGGATGCGAAGTCCCCCCTCTGCCCGCGTTCTGCGTTCAGCTAGTTCTACTTGCGCGCCTATACTCTCAATGAGTATACAAACACGTTGACTCACTATATACTTATGACGCATATGATTATACTAACATACTTAACGTTATTTAAAAAAAAACATCCCAAACTTTATGCGTACTCTACTTTAATTTTTAGATAACATAAGAACATGGAATTGTATTTACTAATTACGATATGATTGTTTTATTATAATTCCGATATCGTTGAGCTTCTTTGTGATTTATATAGTTTTTTTTAGAAAACTATAAAAGGTGATTTTTTTATTACTTTACAAATATCACATCAGCAATCGCTCACATCTATTTGATGTAATTCTTAAGTATCTTGAGATAAATAAAAAACCTATACAAATATTTTCTCTACTCTCTACTCTTCTCTACAACTCTTACTCACTCTAACTCATTCTAACTACTCTTAAGTACACAGGAAATGCCTGTACACACTGTGACACTTATACGCTGACGACAAAGATGCTGATTATTAATAGTATTCCTTCGAAGCCATCATACTGCTCCTTGAAGTCATCATATAAACCCATTACAGGCTCACTACAGGGAACGGGTCTCCTACCACAGTGAGAAGGCTTTAGGCTGTCAGTCAGCTGCGTGCACATCATACATGCACAAAAGCACTGCCTTCCCAAATGATTCTATATAGCTCGTATTGGAGGGGATTTTTTCTATTTTATACCATATATCTGCTTTATGCATACCCTGGCCGAAGACCCAGTGCACGCCACTGGCCGTATGAATGAATGAATGAATGAATATACTTTTATTGCACACGACAAAAAGTACCGTAAGCCGTAGTCCACTACTGTGATCAATTGTTGATTGTTGGACTCCACCCACCTTTTTTTAGAACATAACGGGAAACTCTCAGGCATACATTGCTTAAAACGCACATAACTTAGAAAGGTTAAAAGTGCGTGCCAGGGTTCGAACTCGGCCCCCCCACAACTGAAGCCGAACCCCTAACCACTAGGCTAGCACTGCTTAACTATATCGGAATTGTAATTTCAATCATATTATAAAATTATTTAAGGGCCTGTTTCAATTAATGATAATCGCAAATAATAATCTATTTTATAAACATTTTTATAATTATTCAAAAATGGGCCTTAATAATATTATAAATTAGGTTCTACTTTGTACACATTGTTCAATTTGTGATTGTCACCTTTTTAATATGACAACCTTACTAGGGTTCAGTTAGTCCGCTACCATCTTAGTCATAATTTACCAACAGTAGCCTTAGTATAGGATTTGCTCGTTCGCAATCGAGGATTGGTTTTCAAATATGGAAACACTTGACCATTTAGGTAAAATTGATCTTATTTGCATTCGGTTAAAGCTCAAATTTGCCTTCGATTCTTTAGATCGGGCGTTAGTAAAACAATAATCAGAAGTACAGGATTTGCGAATGTAAAATGAATGGAATTCGGTCCATTTTACTGTGACGATACAAAGTTTTGATACTCGATAACGACTCCTCGGTTGCGAGCGAGCTAGTCCTGTACGAAGGCTAAGGCAGGTGAGATTGCAGTAAAGGGTTAACTTGATGAGTTTTTAAAAACAAATGGCGTCTACCTACATAAGGTTTTCATCATTTACGTTAAAAATTAATAATTACATTATTATGTAAAAAATAAATACTGAACTATGTGTACAAAAGTGGACTTATATAAAAAGAATATCATTAATATAATATAATGTAATCAAGCCTTAAAAAGTGCAAAATATTGTCAATTGTGTGGTGATATTGTGAATAGAATAACTTCATCACTTCAACCGATTTACGTCCACTGCTGGACATAGTTCTTGGGCCGTTTGTTTCTAGCGGCTCCCAGCGACTCGTTTGATGTCATTGATTCACCTCGTTGGGGGGCAAATAACGCTGCATTTACCGGTCGCCATTCCAGCACCTTGGCACCCCAACGTCCAACGGTTCTCCGAGCTATGTGCCCAGCCCATTGCCACTTCAGGTGACTCGCTGAGCTATGTCGGTAACTCAAGTTCTTCTTCAAATTTTCTTCTTTCTAATTTGATAACATACAGATACTCCTGGCATAGCTCTCTCTATCGCACGCTCAGTTTCTCTGAACCTAAGTACTTATGAGGCCCATAGTAAGACGTTTCAGATGCGTAAGTCATCGGGCAACCCGCACTGTTCGAAGACTGGCCAGAAAGCGTAGCTTGTGTTGTGGGTACTAAAATGACTGATGAATATTTTTATGAATAGTATACGTAAATACTAAGATAAACACCCATACACTGAAATACATTAATGTCATCACACAGACATTTTCCAAATGTGGGAATCGAAACCACGGCCTTAGACTCAGAAAGCAGGGTCGTTGCCCACTGTGCCAATCGGCCGTCATATAAAATAACTAAGAACTAAATAACATCATTTTGGAATGGAATAACTTAGAACTCAAAAATTATCCATTTCGGATATCCGGTCGAAGGACCAAAAATTTTATGTGTCTCTGACTTGAATCAAACTACCCTCTTCATAATCTGTTTAATACAAAAGTTATCTTGTAATAATCGAAAAGGTATATTTTTATACCGAAATAATAATACTAACTATAAAAGTGAAATTCATTGGGACTTTTTCTTTTAACGCAGAATTTTTCGCATTTCTAGAACATACTTTTCATCTTTAAGGTATGAATTTTTAAACAATTGTTTTTTAATTACCGCCTGAACAGACGAGTTGGTGACCGCGGTAGATGGTAGTTGCTCTCTTCCTCTGTTATATTACCTTAGTCAGCCAAATATCAGCCCAAACCGTCCAGGGATCTCAGCTTTGCATACACCTTATCCTTTTATATATCTATACAGATTTGTAGGAAAGTAAGCATACAATCACGGTGATAGCGCAGTGGATAAGAGCTCGACTTCACTTTCGGCGGGCCGAGTTCGAATCCCAGCACGCGCCTCTAACGTTTCTACGTTTTAAGTAATTAAAAATATCACTTGCTTCGACGGTGAAGGAAAACATCGTGAGGAAACCTGCTTGCCTAAGAGTTCTGCATAGTATTTTTAAAGGTATGTGGAGTCCACCAATCCGCACTGGGTCAGCGTGATGGACTACGGCCTTAACCCATTCTCATTGTGGGAGGAGACCCGTGCCCTGTATTGAGCCGGTAATGGGTATATGAAGATGAAGCATATAGTTAAACCCGGTTGCAGGCCGTGTGGTGGTGGCATCAGAATACAGGTCACCACCATTCCACTTCCTGTGGTCGTCGTACGAGGCGACTAAGGTAATATCACGAAGATCGTCAGCAGCGTCCTCTATGCTACCACTAGTATCTACTACGATCACCACAGCCACTTGGGCTAACTAAACTTCACAGCTGCTTACACAGTGACTTTGTACTCATGTGAAACCACTGGCGTTGGTTTTTTCAGCCAGGATATTCACCTCCGAATACGCCTACGCTTGCCCTTCCTGCGCCATCTTGTGTTATTTTATTCACAAAAGCGCCATGCGAAATAATCTACAATGTACAATCGAAGTTGTGAAATGAACTCATTATAATGTAGAGTAACGTAGTATTGTTTTGTATTAAGTATTACTAATTGCATATTACCCATGTCGAGGTAAACTTTGATAATAATAAAACGATTTTTCTTATGCATATTCTTTTATTTACCTATACCTTATTAGGGTTCCGTTATTGAAGAATGTTAAGAATACCTTGGAATGCATTCCGGACCAATAAGTCCATTGAAGAACTCGCAACGTCTATCCTCCATAGTACAGGCTCGTATTCTCACTTTCTTTGGTCACGTATCAAGAAGAGACAACGACTCCAATGAACGTCTGGTTGTCCAAGGAAGAATCGAGGGCACCAGATCACGCGGAAGATCGCCCATGACATGGGCTGACCAAATAAAGTGGCTGTCCCCTTACGTGAGTGTGCTAGAAAGTCAGCCAGAGAGGAGTGGCGACGAATAGTCAAGCGTGCCACAACACTTAAGTGACGACCACGACCGCTGACTAGATCGAACCGACGTGGGAAGAGTAAGAATTGAAGGGTGAACGGGAACCTTTCACTAAGCCGCCGCTTTCTGTCTATCTGTTATCGGGCAGTACATTTTAATGCCTATAGTGATTGACTGACCAAGCATAAAGCCTTCCTAAGAGTAATTTGAAATCCATCTCCCAGAAATAGAGCTAAACTGCGAGGTGTAGCTCATAGGAGATATAGGAGACACACGTCCAAAAAAGTGTCACCCTGTGCTTATCAAAATGAGGCGTAGGTATTAAACTTATGACGGCCGATTGGCGCAGTTTGCAGCAACCATGCTTTCTGAGCCCAGGGCCGTGGGTTCGATTTCCACAACTGGAAAATGTTTGTGTGATGAGCATGAATGTTTGTCTATTGTATGTAGTATATTCTAAGTATTTATGTATATTATTCATAAAAATATTCATCAGTCGTCTTAGTACCCATAACACAAGCTACGCTTACTTTGGGGCTAGATGTTGTGTGTGTATTGTCATAGTATATTTATTTTTATTTTAATGTCCCTGTAATTACACCGGCAACCGCGCCCTTCAGCAGAGTGGTTGCGTATCTCAAAACAGGCTTGCGACAGGCGTAAATTTCGCGATCATTGCTGTCAAACGTCACTTAAGCATACAAAAAAATACTAAAGTAACGTTTGGACGACAGCAAAGATTGCAAGATTTACGTCTGTTGCAAGCCTGTCGTGAAATACTTTATCACCCTGCGGAACACAGCAATGCGGCTTGGCCGCAGTAATAAGCATGGCCGCCAGGTATAAGTGGGCCAAAAGTTAATCGCAACGTCACAGATTTGTGTATGACCATTTTAGATCGGTGATTGATTAGGTACAGATAAGAGACTAACTATTATACATAAAAATTATATGAAATTAAGAAATACGTCATCCAAATATGTAGTTAGTTTATCCAAATGCATTAATGTTTGCGGTATTATGGTAGGTACTTACATACACTATCCAACACACGGTAATGCCACGAGTCATTTAAGCTTTTAAGTTTGCAACGTTCTTTAATTGAGAGTGTCACGCACTTATTATAATGTAAATATTATGTAGTGCTTCATATTCATACCTTGGTACGGAACCCATCGCGTGCAAGTCCGACTCGCACTTAGCCGATTTCATACAATTAGCATGCATAAAACCAGCAAAAACAGCTACGTAAGAAAACGCTAACATTGCTAATGAAAAAAAGGCTGAAAAAAGGAGAATTAAAAAAAGGGTTTCTTTCGCTCGCTTGTTTCACGTTTTGCGAGCTAGGAACCCTTCTCAAACGTAGGAAACAAAGATTTCTTATAACTCCTCGGTATAAATATTTCATATCTTACAGCCCTACAGTTTATGTTCAGCGACGGTTGACACGCAATATTGGTGTCGGGCACTGACTTGTACCTGATTTACTTTTAGTATGCGATTTGTACGCTCTTAATAAACGCTCGTTTTCGAATATCGAAACACAACTTCGCCAAAGTAAAACGTAACCTGTGGTGCTTGATTTAAAGCTCAATTCACATTTCATTTTTAATATCCATAGATTGTCGTTGTCATCATTGGCAACCTAATTCCGCCTTACTACAGGGCACGGTTCTCTTAGAATATACCTACATGGCTTCCATAGTAGTCCACCACGCTGACCGAATGTGGATTGGTAGACATCAAACACCTTTGAGAAGTTATGGAGAACGATCCGG
This sequence comes from Pararge aegeria, assembly GCF_905163445.1. Lineage (NCBI taxonomy): Eukaryota > Metazoa > Arthropoda > Insecta > Lepidoptera > Nymphalidae > Pararge > Pararge aegeria. The sequence goes on along the minus strand of NC_053204.1, from coordinate 6,821,244 downwards.
CATACAGGTTTCTTCACGATCTTTTTCTTCACCGTTCAACCAAGTGATTTTTTAATTGTAGCTCCGAGAAGTTGAAAGCACGTGCTGTAAACGAACTCGGTCCCCCCCCGTAATGGAGTCCGAAGTCCTAACCAGTATGTTATCACCGCTCAAATAATATTTTTGAGTATAGAGTTCTTAAGTTTCTCAATTTAGAACAGGACCCTGACAAAAGGACAGGCTTTGACGGATGGACGGACTGATGAACGAAACACCGTTTGGTAGATCTATAACAAGTGTAATATTACTTTAGGAATCATATTAAATTTAAAAAAAATACAAAAAAGAACCAACTTTGTTATACAACTAAAAAGCAATTAAAAAAAAAAATTCTAAACAGTTTTAAGCCAACACAAGTAAAATGTAGAAAATTACTGGTAGGTACTCTTAATTAGGCATAACATTTTAACAGTACCCTAGATTTGATCTTGACCTGATGAAAACGAAACCACAGGTATATACCGTCTCAAATTAAAAAAAAAAATCATACCGGTTTATAAACGACAGACTCTTCTGTGTTAACAAACATAAAAAAAAATACAACCGAATTAATAACCTCCTTCTTGTGAGTCGGTTAAAAATAAATAAATAAATAGGTATACCTACTATCGCTACGTGAAAAATTTAAAGAAAATACTATACTTACAACTTAATATAGCTAGTTATACTTAAAGTAGCTTCGAAATATATTTAAAACAACTTAACACATTAATCTTTACAAAAAAAAAACTGGATATTAACATTCGACTTACTAGAAACGCTCATAAATTAGAGATATACTGATCAGCAGCGTCCTCGGAAAAAGCAGAAAACCCTCAGCCCAAGTATATGCTTTTATACACTCAGCCCAACAATATAACGAAGGTATATATATATATATACCTTCGTTATATTGTTATGTATATGTATATATATATATATATATATATATATATATATATATATATATTATATTTACCATTACATAAGTTAAAAGTATGTGTAATAACACATTTAATACATCGAGTTTACTGTACTATTGAAGAATTTCTAAATGACAAGGTTGCCTGGAAGCAAGCCGCTCCGCTTTCATCTAACACAAGATAGAATTATGATTGTTGTGAACAAAAAAAACTGCTGAGTTTATTGATGGTTTCTTCTCGGTAGAATCTGCCTTCCGAACCTGTGGACGGAACCTGTGTTTGTAGAGTCACTACAAACAGACATAAGTACTTGACGTTTTAAAAGTGCTTAAGTGCTTATATAGGCCTACTTAAAATAGATGAATTTTGAATTTTGTTTTTACTACGAAAAAACACACTGCCATTTAGCCCCAAAGTATAAAAGTATATTTTATTCATTCAACTTTTTGGCCTTGCAAAAAAACATGACATAACGTCGGAATAGTTATCTGCATAACTACTTTGTTTTGTCACACTTCAACTGAGAGCACCTTTCAAATGTCAGAGCGTGAAAAATCACTGTCGCTAATAAAAAGTTAACCCGTGACTACAAGTTGACCTGGTGGTACGTGAAGATGCAGTCTAAGATGGAACCGGGCTAACCTGTTAGAAAGTATGGCAGTTTTATAATTAATCCACACCCCTAAATCGCTAAGCGGCACATCAATGTCGGTATGGTGGTAACTAGCCTAAGCCTCCCACCAGACCAGATCAGAGAAAATTTGGAAATGATAAATTCCCAAATTGCCCCTGTCGGGAATCGAACCCGGGACCACCAACTTAAAACCAGTGCTTACCGCTGCGCCAGAGAGATCATAATCATCATCACCTCAACCAATAAGGATGTATGTGCCCCGCACAATCTCTAACATTCTTACTAATTTTGGTCGGTATATAAACAATACTTATCTACGTATAACGTTGGAAAACTGAATAAGTAGGTAAATAAATAAACAACGCTTTGGTGCAAACTTGTGCCTAGCTCCGAAGTCGCGTGCCTCGGTTAAACGCGATGTCCTTTTGCGACGTGGAATTGAACTGTGGCTTAACTGGCTTTACCGTATTTAGAACTGGATGCGGAGTTAAGAACCTTTTGTAATTTACTATCAAAGTTTTTTTTTGTATCAATTGCCGGCAAAGGAAAAACTATCGTCCATGAACAAAAATAATTTACAATGTAACAAAATACGTAGCGCGGCAGGGAGTGTTACTTATGGTTAATCGAAATCCATATCGTAGCTGTAATCGTAATCGGCTAGTTATTACGATTACGATTATGATATCGATTATAATATCGATTATAAATATATATTACTGTTATCGATATAATAATCGATATAATAATGGATATTAATATCGATACTGTAATCGATATCATAATCGATATTATAACCGATATCGTAATCGATATAATAATCGATATCATAATCGATATCATAATCGATATTATAATCGATATCATAATCAAAGTCAAAAATATCTTTATTCAAGTAGGCCCATAGGTGGCACTTTTAATGCGTACATAAGAATTACACGGTAGTGAGATGATGGCGATAACCACATTCGTAAACTTAAAACTAAAGCTACGAGGGTTCCAAACGCGTCCTGATCTAAGAAGAAGCCCACAACAAACTAAGCCAGGTGTTTTTTTTTTGTTATCACAATCTCACAATGTCATTTTAAATTATTACTTAGAAGAGCAACCCGGTTAGAGCAGTAATTTACACCCAAGCTTTTTTATCGATTACGTAGTCCTTTATACTATAATAGGACTTTTCCATAAGCTTACGTTTAATACAAACTTTGAACTTTTTAAGAGATATCTCCAAGATGTCAATTGGTAGTTTATTGTAGAATTGTATGCAATTTCCTTTAAACGAATTATGAATTTTATGTAACCTAGTATATTGCACTGTAAATCAACAATTTACATTTTACATTTTAACATTGTTGGTAGGTACACAAAACATAGGGACAAACATTCCGCCTTAGATGGCATGCAAAAAATATATATGATCGTACAATAATTCCTACTTACTATAATAATACTATCCTAAGTCAATCCACATTATTAAAATAAGAATAAACTTTAAGACTGATATTGATACAAAATTACAAATATCTAATTAATTCATGTCAAATTATAATATCACTGTAAATGACAAACCTATAATATTGTGTCTGTTAAATATTCTTGGATGGTATAATAACATTTCCCAATAAGTAATTTTTTTATCTTATCTTTAAAAAAATCTACAATATTTATGTTTCTGTTGGCTAGTGACGCTGGCGATATTATCGACATCGATATCGATATAAATTTTAATATCGATATCGATATCAATATTGACATCGATTTTTATATCGATATCGACATCAATTTTAATATTAATATCGATATTGACAATATCGATATTGATATCGATGTCGATGATATTGACATCGATAGTTTTTATTTATATCGATAACGATGTCAATATCGATATCGATAGTTATTATTTATATCGATATTGATATCGATAATAAAACTTTTTAATATCGATATCGATATCGATACCGATATCGATAATAAAACTGATATCGATATCGATAATATCGATATAAATAATAACAATATCAATATCGACATCGATATCGATATCAATATCGATATTAAAATCGATGTCACTATCGATATCGATATTGATATTAATAATAACTATCGATATCGATATTAATAATAACTATCGATATCGATATTAATAATAACTATCGATATTGATATCGTTATCGATATCGATATCGATAACAAAATTGATATCGATATTAATTTTAAAATTTATATCGATATCAATGTCGATAATATCGATATAAATAATAACTATCGATGACAATATCGATATCGATATCAATATCGATATAAATTTAATGTCAATATCGATATCGATATCAATATCGATATAAATTTTAAAATTAATATCGATATCGACATCAATTTTAAAATCGATATCGATATCGATAGTTATTATTTATATCAATATTATCGATATCAGTTTTATTTATTTATATCGATATTTTACGACATCGATAGTAAAATTAATATCGATTATCGATAATAAAACTGATATCGATAGCGATATCGATATCAATAATATCGATATAAATAATAACTATCGATGTCAATATCAATATCGATATCGATATCGATTTTAAAATTGATATCCATATAAATAATATCTATCGATATCGATATCGATATCGATAATAAATAATATAATAACAATAATATAAATAATAACAATATCGATATTGATATTGTTATTATTTATATCGATATTATCGATATCGATATCGCTATCGATATTATCGATATCGATATCGCTATCGATATCAGTTTTATTATCGATAATCGATATTAATTTTAAAATTGATATCCATATTAATATATATCTCGATAATAATTAATAATAAATCGATATCGATATCGATAGTTATTATTAATATCAATATCGATATCGATAGTGACATCGATTTTAATATCGATATTGATATCGATATCGATGTCGATATTGATATTGACATCGATAGTTATTATTTATATCGATATTATCGACATCGATAATAAAATTAATATCGATTATCGATATCGATAATCGATTTTTGTTTACAACACTTAGCACTCAGAAGACGAAAGTAATGTTCGTGTTTACGTCTCGGGGTCACCACTTATGGGGGTTCCTGGTACTAAAATGAAACCCACATATATGAAATATCGTTTATATTAGATCTTACACAAATCAACAATTTAAATATAACCACGCGGCGTGGTGTGCGAGTTACCGCGATGCGTACGCGCGTGGTGCCTACGACAGGGTCCCGAACGCACTGGCGAATCCCGACCGTCGAAAGAACTCGAGCTACCACGAAAACTCCGGAATACCTACCGCGCGGCGTTCCGCCACATCAATAATATCGATATTGATAGTTATTATTAATATCGATATCGATAGTTATTATTTATATCGATATTGATATCGATATCGATGTCGATATTGATATTGACATCGATAGTTATTATTTATATCGATATTATCGACATCGATAATAAAATTAATATCGATTATCGATATCGATAATCGATTTTTGTTTACAACACTTAGCACTCAGAAGACGAAAGTAATGTTCGTGTTTACGTCTCGGGGTCACCACTTATGGGGGTTCCTGGTACTAAAATGAAACCCACATATATGAAATATCGTTTATATTAGATCTTACACAAATCAACAATTTAAATATAACCACGCGGCGTGGTGTGCGAGTTACCGCGATGCGTACGCGCGTGGTGCCTACGACAGGGTCCCGAACGCACTGGCGAATCCCGACCGTCGAAAGAACTCGAGCTACCACGAAAACTCCGGAATACCTACCGCGCGGCGTTCCGCCACATCAATAATATCGATATTGATAGTTATTATTAATATCGATATCGATAGTTATTATTTATATCGATATTGATATCGATATCGATAATTATTATTAATATCGATATCGATAGTTATTATTTATTATCGATATCAATAGTTATTATTTATATCGATATTAATATCGATATCGATAGTTATTATTTATATCGATATTGATATCGATAATAGAACTGATATCGATAGCGATATCGATATCGATAATATCGATATAAATAATAACAATCTCAATATCGACATCGATATCGATATCGATAGTTTTTATTCATATCGATATAAATTTAATGTAAATATCGATATCGATATTAATATTGATATAAATTTTAAAATTAATATCAATTTTAACACATCAATTTTAATATATCGATAGTTATTATTTATATCGATATCGATAGTTATTATTAATATCGATATCAATAGTTATTATTTATATCGATATCGATAGTTATTATTAATATCGATATCGATAATAAAATTGATATCGATATCGATGTCGATAATATCGATATAAATAATAAATATCGATGTCAATATCGATATCGATATCAATATCGATATAAATTTAAAAATTAATATTGATATCGACATCAATTTTAAAATCAATATCGATATCGATAGTTATTATTTATATCGATATCGATATCGGTATCGATATCGATAGTTATTATTTATATCGATATTGATATCGATATCGATGTCGATAATATCGATATAAATATGTTATAACTATCGATGTCAATATCGATATCGATATCAATATCGATATAAATTTTAAAATTAATATCGATATCGACATCAATTTTAAAATCATTATTAATTTGATTAATAATAACTATCGATATCGATATTATCGATATTATCGATATTGCTATCGATATCAGTTTAATTATCGATATCGGTATCGATATCAATAACGATATTAATATCGATATCGATAGTTATTAAATATATCGATATTGATATCGATATAGATTGTTATTATTAATATCGATATCGATAGTTATTATTAATATCGATATAATGATCGATATTAAAATCAATGTCAATATCGATTTCGATATCAATATCGATATAAATTTAATATAAATTTTAAAATGAATATCGATATCGACATCAATTTTAAAATTATTATTAATTTGATTAATAATAACTATCGATATCGATATTATCGATATCGATATTGCTATCGATATCAGTTTAATTATCGATATCGGTATCGATATCAATAACGATATCAATATCGATATCGATAGTTATTATTTATATCGATATTGATATCGATATAGATAGTTATTATTAATATCGATATCGATAGTTATTATTAATATCGATATAATGATCGATATTAAAATCAATGTCAATATCGATATCGATATCGATATCGACATTAAATTTATATCGATGTTGATATCGAAATCGATATTGACATCGATAGTTATTATTTTATCGATATTATCGACATCGATATCGATATCAATTTTATTATCGATATCGATATCGATATCGGATATTAATAATAACTATCGATATCGATATCGATATTAATAATAACTATCGATATCGATATTAATAATAACTATCAATATCGATATTGTTTAAATATATTGATATAGATAAAAACTATCGATATCGATATTAATAATAACTATCGATATCGATATTAATAATAACTATCGATATCGATATTGATATCAAAGTTGATTGATTTCAATGTTGATATCTTATTACATAATACTACTACGACTAGGTTGTTAAACTTATTTAAATGCTTTAATTTGAATAATGCTTTCGATGAACCTACTAGAATCATAGCAACTTCAGCATCTGGTTTAGATAATATTTTTTTTAACTGTGATATCTTAGGTAAATCGATATTAAACAATTTAAGGTCAGATCATTGTGGCCAACAAATTACTGTTGTTGGTACAAATAGAAATAAACATATTGTTAAGTACAGGCCGATAACTCAGAGTAAACTGACGCGATTTGAAGGTGAAATATCAGCCAAAATTCCTGCTCTCTTTTTTGAAAACTGTCATCCCGACAATCTTTATCGTACGCTTTTCAATGAAATAGAAAGTGCATTTAATAAAGTATTTACTTTTAAATACATAGATTCTAATAAAAAAATGAGGTTTAGTGATTGGGCGACAATAGGCATTTACAAAAGCAGGGATAAGTTGTATGAGCTATATGATGAAAAACAATACAATCAGACTCCAACCTTCCTTGAATATGTAAAAAGTTACTCCAAAACATTTAAAAATGTTTGTAGACAAGCTAAGTCGCTATACATTAAAGATCGGATAGTAAAATCTGAAAACAAAATACAAACAACCTGGAAAATTGTTAATAATGAATCTGGGAAAACTAAATCTCGAGACGGAAATTTTGAATTAATTATTAATAATAATATGGTAACTACTGATACAGAAGTTGCTAGTACTTTTGAAAACTTTTTTCAGAATGTTCCTATTTTGTTAACAGATTCACTAAATTCCTCACCTACTGCAGCTCAGAATTTATTAAGAGGCAACATTAATGAGTGCAAAGTTTTATTTCATTTCAAACATATAGATGCATCGGATATCAGTAAAAACTTCAAGTTGTTAAAATTAAAGAAAACAGGTGATATATGGGGAATGTCGGTAAAGGTAATATCTCAAATTATTGACGTCATTGCTCCTCTTTTAGCCATAATTTTCAATGAATGTGTTGATTTAGGTACTTTCCCGAACCTAATGAAACATAGTAAACTCATTCCTCTATTTAAATCTGGTAATAAAAATGATATAAACAATTACAGACCTATCTCAATCTTACCAGCTCTTAGTAAGATATTTGAAAAAATTATATTAAATCAACTCTTATATCATTTTAATGTAAATAACTTACTACACCCTGAGCAGTATGGCTTCACTAAAGGTCGTAGCACAACGGACGCAGGCGCTAAACTTATAAAACATGTTTATGATGCCTGGGAATGTTCACAGAACGCCATGGGTGTTTTTTGTGATCTATCTAAAGCTTTCGATTGTGTTGATCATAAAACCTTGCTTCTTAAGCTAAGCCACTATGGTATCCAAAACGTTGCACTAAATTTGGTTGCCTCTTATCTCAGCAATAGAACCCAAAGAGTTTGCATAAATGATGCAAAGTCTCAGGGTTCAAATACCTCAATGGGTGTCCCACAAGGCTCGATTTTGGGTCCTTTTCTATTTTTAGTGTATATAAATGATCTACCGTACCATGTCAGTGGAAAATGCGACATTGTATTGTTTGCAGATGATACATCTCTAATTTTTAAGACTGATAGGAGTAAAGATAACTCTGACGAAGTAAACCGTGTTATGTCGCATGTGTCGCACTGGTTTACAGTTAACAACTTACTTTTAAATGCAAAAAAAACAAAGTGTGTCGAATTTATCTTACCAAATGTAAAGAAAATTGATAAAAATATAATGATAAATGGTGAATCACTAAAAATAGAGACTTCCACAGTTTTTCTGGGCGTGACATTGGATAATAAGCTACAGTGGGGTGCCCATATAGATTCACTAGCGGGTAAACTAAGCTCGGCTGCCTACGCAGTCAGAAAAATTAGACAGATTGCTGACGTTGAAATAGCTAGGCTAGTTTATTTTGCTTACTTTCATAGTGTTATGTCCTATGGAATCTTGTTATGGGGTAAAGCAGCTGATATCGAAACTATATTTATATTGCAGAAAAGAGCTGTACGGTCAATATATAAACTTAAATCACGCGAATCCCTCCGTGAGAAGTTTAAAGAAATAGGCATACTTAGGTACTGTAGCTTCACAATATATTTATAACAATATAGTATTTGTAAGACAACATATTAGTCTTTATACACAAAAAGTGGACATAAACAGTCGACTTACAAGAAATGGTCATAAATTAGTGTCATCTGCATATCGTCTGCGTAAGGTACAGGGATCATTTGTGGGATTGAGTATACGCTTTTATAATATGATTCCTAAGGTGATTTTGGACCTGCCAATGCACAAGTTTAAAGAATTTGTTAAAACACATTTATTAGAGCGAGGTTACTATACAATTGATGATTTTTTTAATGACAAGGTTGCTTGGAAGCATCCGGCTCCGCTTTCAGCTCTCACAAGATAGAAAAATGAATGTTAAAATACAAAATGTAAATTGTTGATGTTGGAAAAGAGCAACTGCTGAGTTTCTTGCCGGCTTCTTCTCGGTAGAATCTGCCTTCCGAACTGGTGGTAGAATCACTACAAACAGATAGACTTGACGTTTCAAAAGTGCTTATATTAGGCCTACTTGAAATAAATGAATTTTGAATTTTGAATTTTGAATTTTGATAATAACTATCGATATCAATATCAATATCGATATAAATAATAACTATCGATATCGATATTGATATCGTTATCGATATCGATAATAAAATTGATATCGATATCGATGTCGATAATATCGATATAAATAATAACTATCGATATCGATATCAATTTTAAAATTGATGTCGATATCAATATTAATTTTAAAATTTATATCGATATTGATATCGATATCGATATTGACATCGATAGTTATTAATAATATCGATATCGATAGTTATTATTAATATCGATATCGATAGTTATTATTAATATCCGATATCAATATCGATATCGATAATAAAATTGATATCGATATCGATGTCGATAATATCGATAAAATAATAACTATCGATGTCAATATCGATTTCGATATCAATATCGATATAAATTTAATGTCGATATCAATATCGATATCGATATTGACATCGATTTTAATATCGATCATAATATTGATATTAATAATAACTATCGATATCGATATTAATAATAACTATCGATATCGATATTAATAATAACTATCGATGTCAATATCGATATCGATATCAATATCGATATAAATTTTAAAATTAATATTGATATCGACATCAATTTTAAAATCGATATCGATATCGATAGTTATTTATCGATATCAGTTTTATTATCGATATCGGTATCGATATCGATAACGATATCAATATCGATATCGATAGTTATTATTTATATCGATATTGATAGTTATTATTAATATCGATATCGATATTTTTTGGTGTGGTAACCCTACGACTAACAGCTGTTCAAATTTTCTCCATAATTTATTTTTTGTTTTAATTATTATTTTGTGTGTTTTGATTGCCCAAATCCAATTTAATCGTTTTAATTAAACGTCTAACAGTGTAATACATCTATAGTTTAGTGCAAAGTGCTGTAACAAAAGTTTTCTCGTCAATTTAACAAGTGACAGTTAGGTCAGTACAAATTGAATTTATAACAATTGTTTTGTAGATATTTCGGTGTTCTAAGACTTGCATTAGATTAAAGACAACTATTTGTCACGCTGAATATCATTAGAAGTGTTTGCAATTGCGCGTTATTCTTGAGTAACGTTACATTTGCTAGCACAACACAACTGTCATTTTGTGTTCTTTTGACTGATAGCTCCTTCTTAAAAGCAACTCTAGTACAAAATGATGACCCGTAGAGCCTTACTAGCACGTCAGGAACCATCTAAACTTCAACTGGCCTTAAAAGAACTAAAGGCAAGCAAGGAGCTATGTAGCCAACTGAACAGTGAGAGAGATGACAATGAAAAGGAACTGTTAGGTGTGCTTAAAAAGAACGATAAGTTGAAATCGGAATTAGCATCGTTACACATTAGCTATACGGACATTGTTGAAGAGCGGGATAGGCTACAGTTATTGGTAGATAGGTTCGATGAGTGTTGTGCTGAGTACGAGGAGGCTCTGAGCCAGATCACCACTCTGCAGCGGGAGCTACGTGATGCACACCATCATATCACCGAGTTGGAAGAGGCTGCACATAACACAACAGCACTGCACACTCAAAGTCTATACGAAGAATTAGTTTATAGGGCCCCGCAGTTGATTGCTTCTTTTGTGGACATGTCTACTGAGCAAATATCATTGGTTACAAACTCTAACAGAACAGTAGTATGTCACTCCAGGAGTAAGAAACTTAAAAAATATATTAAATTAAATAAATTTGTACGGAAAACTCAGAGATTGTTAAAAGCTCATCAATCTTCTAAGGCCTTAAGACCTATAAAAGAGCGTTTAGATTTATTAAAAGATATAAAAATGTATCAAACTAAGTTAGAAGATAATAGGTTAAGATATGAATCCGACACACAGGTTTTAGAATCGCAGATAGCCAGGTTGCAAACTTCGCTACGTACTCTGGCAACTCAATATGACACATATCAAAAGAGAATGATGTCTGCATACACACAAACTGTGGATGTTATTACAACAGAGACAGCATATAATAATTCTGTTCATATGAACTCCTATGGTACTTATGGAGGTAAAGACAAAGACAGCCATCCACAGTCTGTGTCACCAGCATTTCCACCCTCAAAATCGAGGAAGGTGTGTGACGGATCCAAAGTCTTGACAAAAAATCTTACTAACAGTTCCTTTTCCCAGACAAAAACAACTAAGTTAAACACAACAAAAACATTTATGTATAGTGATGAAATTGGATGTAACATGGGCTTATTTCTTAATTCAAACTTACAAGGACACACAGTTTTGAACACCTGTTTACCTAACTCTGATTTAAAGTCTATTGTTTCATGTATGTATAAAAATAGATATATTTATAGATAGGTATGATTGTAGAACTAATTTAATATTATTAATTGGAAATAGAAGGAATATTAACAAAATAGAATTGATAAAACTTTATAATTTTTTAGATTCCCTAAATGTTAATAGTATTGTTATGTATACATTCCCATATTGTGAAAATTTGCCACACCAAGAAAATACCTGCAGATATAATTTAAATATGACTCTGTACAATTTATGTACATATAATAATAAAATTAAGGTTATTGACTTTAGCAAGTGTGCTAATGCTTATTATAATGTGTACAAAGATAGGTATCACCTATCAAATTATTTTAAACGACAGATAGCTGTTTCGCTATCATATTTTTTTACAATATCAGCCAAGAACTTGGCTAAACAAACTGCTTTTATTGAGCAGTGTCCCAATTATTCTGACATTAATTTATTTTTATCTTTGGTGGGATTGACAAGAGTCGCCTTTGTGATGATGCCAGTCTTCTTGATTGGACTGCTATCACAGATGTCGACTCGATTGATCGTAAGGTTGAGGTATTTAATACTTTGCTAACGCAGCTTTATGATGCACATGCTCCTATACGACCGATAAAGATTAAGCATCTGCCAGCGCCATGGTTGTCGGATGAGATAAAAGTCGTAATGAATAAAAAGAATGCGGCTAGATATAAATATAAAGTGAAAGGCTCGGAAGACAACCGTGAAAAATATCATAAATTACGGAACCGCTGCAATACCATGTGTAGAGATGCTCAACGACGCCACATTCATAATTCAGTTGAAAATGGTGATACCATTAAAACATGGAAATTTCTTGAGTCGCTTGGAGTTGGTAAGTCATCCAGTCATACTTCTATTAATTTCGATATTGATCTCCTGAATAAACATTTCTCTACTTCCGATACAATCGATAGTGTCGATAAGGAAAATACTCTTAGACTTCTTTCTTCTGCCTCAACTCCAGACTTTCCTGCCTTTAACTTCAAATCTTTCACTGAATGTGATGTTAAGAAGAGCATTATGTCCATCGCCTCGAATGCTGTCGGTACTGATTGCATAAGCCGTAATATGATCATTCCTATTCTTGATGTTATTTCTCCCATTCTAACTCATATCTTTAATTATTCAATCCACTGTAGTAAATTTCCTGATGCATGGAAAAATGCACAGATTATTCCTCTTCCTAAAAAGACAACCCCCGAATCTTTTTCGGATTTTAGACCTATATCTATTCTACCCTTTTTGTCAAAAGTTCTTGAAAAACTAGTTTTCCAGCAACTGAATCTATTTCTTAATAAACATTCCCTTCTCAATCCTTTGCAATCGGGATTTCGTCTTGGTCATAGTACGGTTACAGCATTAGTTAAAGTGACCGATGACATTCGGCTGGCGATGGATAATAAGCAGGTTACAGTTTTGACTCTGCTTGACTTTAGCAACGCTTTCAATACTGTTGACTATGACATTTTGCTTAGTCTGATGTGCTCTATTAACATATCTCCATCTGTGATAGACTGGTTTCGGAGTTACCTCTATGGTCGTCGACAACGCATTCGCTTGGATGAGTCTATGTCTTCTTGGTGTGATGTTACAGCCGGGGTACCTCAGGGTGGCGTGTTATCTCCCTTACTCTTTGCTATATTCATCAATTCCATTACTCAAAATATATCTTCTCTCTACCACATGTATGCAGATGATATCCAAATTTATCGCCACTCAAGCATTGAAAATCTTGGTTCTGCTGTCTCTGCTATAAATTTGGATCTTGTGGTTATTTATGAGTGGAGCAAGCAATATGGTCTAAAAGTTAATCCTGTGAAGTCTAAATCAATCATCATTGGCAGCCCTGGAATGATTTCCAAACTTGATGGACGTAACTTATGGCCTATTCTATATAACGGTGTAGGTATACCTTTTTGTGCTACCGTTAAAGACCTTGGCTTATATTTAGATCAGGATTTGTCTTGGTCCACACATATAAAAGAAATGAGTAGACGTATGTTTGCCACCATGGGCTCGCTGCGACGCCTAAGATCTATTCTCCCAATCCCGACTAAAGTTATGTTGGCACATTCCCTCCTTCTATCTATTCTTGACTATGCGGACGCAAGCTATCTTAATTTGACTGAGGACCAGCTTAACAAACTTGAGCGTCTCCAAAATCTTGCTATTCGGTTCATATTTGGCCTACGCAAGTATGACCACGTATCTGAATTTCGACAAAAGCTCAAGTGGCTCCCTATTCGCCGTCGCCGAGATATGCATGTCCTTTCACTTCTGTACTGTGTGTTATTTAATCCTAAAACACCTTCGTACTTGAAGGAAAAATTTGATTTTGTAGGATTGCCTGCTGATTTAAGATCATGTCGTATGCTGACACTTCACATGCCTTTTCACAAGACGAAGTTCTATAAACTCTCGTTTACAGTGCAAGCTATTGAGTTGTGGAATGCGCTCCCACTAAATATACGTGAGGCAAAATCGCTTGAAACATTTAAAAACGCGGTGAAAGCATATTATCTTGCACTATAATGACGACATTTATTATACCTTGATTATGTTTATTTTTATTATCTATATGTTCATATATGTGTATGATTGAGTATATATTAGTTTATTATTTTATATTTATTTATTATATTTTTCTTATTTGTGCAATTTTGTTTATGTATTTGTATTTAGCTATTTGAATGTACGTTTATAATAATTTTACACCACCTGTCCGCTCTCTCTCATCTTGTCCTAATCCAAAGGTTGCCTGGCAGAGATCGCTACTTAGCGATAAGGCCGCCTTTTGTATTCTACTTCTGTCTTTGTATTTCTTTTGTTTTTTTTTTATTTTCCTAACTTCATTGTGGTGTACAAATAAAGAGTTAAATACATTAACATCTTGGAAATTATTCCAAGTAAATATACTTTAAACTAGTTAAGGAGACAACAGAGGTTTTCTCTTGCTTAGACAAAAAGACAATGGAGATATCCTTTTGCCTAAATAAAACAAATTATAGTAAGGAATTAAATACAATAAATTATTCTCATATCAACTTGGTGCACCAAAATATTCAATGTATTAAAGGAAAAGAATTAGAGATTGAATTATTTTTAAATCAGTTTAATATTACTATTTTATGTATAACTGAACATTACCATCATGTTGGTAGTTCGTTCACCAGAGTTACTGCAATTCATGGTGGCTCATTAATTATATTAAATAAAAATTTGAAATTTAAAAATAGAACAGACATTGTGAGCCTGTCTGTTGAACGAACAATTGAACTTGCCTCAGTGGAATTAGAGCAATTCATTGTTGTTACTGTATATAGACCACCCTTATCAAACTTTGAACTTTTTGATCAGGTTATGGATGAAGTATTACATAAAATATCTAAATCGATTAAAAACATTATTGTGTGCGGTGATTTTAATGTCAAGATTTTAGAAAGTAGCTCTCAAAGTAGTAGGTTATTAAATCTATTTAAGACCTACAACTTATCAAATATGTTTATGGAGCCTACAAGAATAACTGCCACTAGCGCCACATGTTTAGACAATATCTTCACAAATATCAACCCAATCACTAAAAATATCATAAGTAAATTAGATTCTGATCACTGTGGTCAATTAATCCAGTTCAAAAATTGGGAAAAAACATTGTCTAAACATAAAATAACTTTTGTGCCTGTGACATCAGACCGACTGGAGAAAATGAGAATAGGCCTTGTTAAGGACCTTCCTTTTTTATCATCTACAATTGGCCCTAACGCAATGTACACTACTTTCTTCAGTAAATTTATTACAATATTTAATTCCATTTTCACTAGTAAGTCTGTCATGATTACTGATACACTAGTTTTCAGTGAGTGGGCTACGACTGAATTACAATTTAAACGTGAATGCATTTTGGCTAAATCTATATTCATACAGAATAAAATAAAAAATAGCAGTAATGTTATAAAAACAACTTGGAATATAATTAATCAGGAGACAGGAAGAGTAACACCTCGAACTAATGACATCAAACTTGATGTAGATAACAAGTCAATAACGTCAGCTTTCGAGGTTGCAACTGCTTTTGAAACGTTCTTCACCAACATTCCTATCTCCACAACAAAATCATTGAAATCATCACCGGACACCGCTCTCTCTTTGTTGAAGTTTAATGTGCCTGAATGTAACGATACTTTTAAGTTCAGACACGTTAGCAGCTCAGACGTTATTAAGGCATTTAAATTATTAAATAATAAGAAAACAAATGACTTGTGGGGCATTTCCGTTAACGTTGTAAAGTCTTTGATTGATATAATTGCACCTGACCTATCATTCATATTTAATAATTGTATAGACTGTGGTGTGTTTCCTGATTTAATGAAACATAGCAAACTAGTTCCGTTGTTCAAATTACCCCTCTAACTTACTTTAGACCAATATCTGTACTCCCTACTCTCAGTAAAATCTTTGAAAAACTTATATTAAATCAATTACTTCACTTTTTTAATAAGAACGATTTTTATTTTTTTATTGCACGGGCAGCAATTTGGTTTTACACGGGGTCGCTCAACAACCGATGCTGGTGTTGAGTTAGTAAAAAATATATTTGAAGCCTGGGAGAAGTCACGGGACGCACTTGGCGTCTTCTGTGACTTGTCCAAGGCTTTCGATTGTGTACAACATGAAACATTAATCAGGAAACTACACCACTATGGAATTCGGGGCATAGCTCTAGATTTAATGATTTCCTATCTTAATGATAGAATTCAAAAAGTTGACGTGAACGGAAAGCGGTCTAACGGGTAATTTGTGCAAATTGGTGTCCCCCAGGGATCTATATTAGGACCCTTCCTATTCCTCATTTACATGAATGACCTTCCTTACCTAGCTGAGGACAATTACGGGATAGTATTGTTTGCTGATGATACATCATTGATGTTTAAAATTAAACGTCGTGAAAAAAATCTTGACGATGTAAACATATGTCTCGCTAAAGTAGTACAATGGTTTGAGGCTAATAACTTAGCTCTTAACGGAAAAAAAACGAAGAGTATTAAATTCACACTACCGAATGTTAAACAAGTAAAAACCATTGTACAACTTAATAATGAGGAGTTGGATTTGGTGGATACGACAATATTTTTAGGAATAACTTTAGATGCTAAGCTTCAATGGGGCCCACATATAAATAATTTAGCGAACAGACTTAGTTCTGCAGCATACGCGGTAAAAAAATTCGTCGTATGACAAACATAGAAACTGCTAGGCTTGTTTATTTTAGTTATTTTCACAGCATTGTGTCCTATGGCATTTTATTATGGGGTAATGCTGCTGATATAGATTCTATTTTCGTCCTGCAGAAAAGGGCTGTTCGTGCGATATATAAAATGGGCCCAAGAGAGTCATTAAGGGATAAATTTAAAGAAGTTAAAATAATGACGGTGCATAGATAGTCAGTAAATATATGAAAATTTAATTTATGTCCATAAAAATATATCAAAATTTAAAAAGAAAATGCACTGTAACAATATAAATATTAGAAGCAAAAATAAACTCGTTGTGCAGTTTACTAGGCTACACAAAATTGCAAATTCATTCAAGGGCAATAGTATATTATTTTATAACAAATTACCAAATGAAATCTTTGAGTTGTCTCTCAATAATTTCAAAGTTTATATAAAACGTAAGCTTACAGAAAAATCCTATTATAACATTAAGGATTATTTAAACGATAAAAAAGCTTGGGTGTGAATTGCTCTAGCTTCATAGCTTAATTTAAATTTACTGGAAGATGGTGATAACAAAAAAATAAATTTACCCGGCTAAGTTTGTTGTGGACTCTTCTTAGACCAGGGCGCGTTTGGAACCCTCGTAGCTTTAGATTTAAGTTGGCGAACGAAGTTATCACCATCCCGTTACAATTATGTAAACAATTATGTATGAACGCTTCATAAGTGCCTGTGATAGGCCTACATGAATAAAGAAATTTTGGATTTGGATTTGAATTTGAATTTGATAGTTATTATTAATATCGATATCGATAGTTATTATTAATATCGATATTATGATCGATATCGATATTAATAATAACTATCAAATTCAAATTCAAATTCAAATCCATAATTTCTTTATTCATGTAGGCCTATCACAGGCACTTATGAAGCGTTCATACATAATTGTTTACATAATTGTAACGGGATGGTGATAACTTCGTTCGCCAACTTAAATCTAAATATTAATAAAAACTATCGATATCGATATTAATAATAACTATCGATATCGATATTTATAATAACTATCAATATCGATATTGTTTAAATATATTGATATAGATAAAAACTATCGATATCGATATTAATAATAACTATCTATATAAATATCAATATCGATGTCGATAATATCGATATAAATAATAACTATCGATGTCAATATCGATATCGATATCAATATCGATATAAATTTTAAAATTAATATCGACATCGACATCAATTTTAAAATTGATATCGATATCGATAGTTACTATTAATATCGATATCGATAGTTTTTATTAATATCGATATCGATAGTTTTTATTAAAATCGATATCGATAGTTATTATTAATATCCGATATCGATATCGATATCGATTATAAAATTGATATCGATATCGATGTCGATAATATCGATAAAATAATAACTATCGATGTCAATATCGATTTCGATATCAATATCGATATCGATATCGAAAGTTATTATTTATATCGATATTATCGATATCGATATCGCTATCGATATCAGTTTTATTATCGATATCGGTATCGATATCGCTATCGATATCAGTTTTATTATAAAATAGTAACTATCGATGTCAATATCGATTTCGATATTAATATCGATATCGATATCGATAGTTATTATTAATATCGATATTATGATCGATATCGATATTAATAATAACTATCAAATTCAAATTCAAATTCAAATCCATAATTTCTTTATTCATGTAGGCCTATCACAGGCACTTATGAAGCTTTCATACATAATTGTTTACATAATTGTAACGGGATGGTGATAACTTCGTTCGCCAACTTAAATCTAAATATTAATAAAAACTATCGATATCGATATTAATAATAACTTTCGATATCGATATTTATAATAACTATCAATATCGATATTGTTTAAATATATTGATATAGATAAAAACTATCGATATCGATATTAATAATAACTATCGATATCGATATTAATAATAACTATCGATTTCGATATTAATAAAAACTATCGATATCGATATTAATAATAACTATCAATATCGATATTAATAATAACTATCGATATCGATATTAATAATAACTATCGATGTCAATATCGATATAATATAGTTATTATTAATATAGCTATTATGATCGATATTAAAATCGATGTCGATATCGATATCGATATCGATATCGACATTAAATTTATATCGATATTGATATCGAAATCGATATTGAATCGATAGTTATTATTTTATCGATATCGATATCGGATATTAATAATAACTATCGATATCAATATTAATAATAACTATCGATATCGATATTGTTTAAATATATTGATATAGATAAAAACTATCGATATCGATATTAATAATAACTATCGATATCGATATTGATATCGATAATAAAATTGATATCGATATCGATGTCGATAATATCGATATTGATATCGATAATAAAATTGATATCGATATCGATGTCGATAATATCGATATAAATAATAACTATCGATGTCAATATCGATTTCAATATCAATATCGATATCGAAAGTTATTATTTATATCGATATCGATATTAATAATAACTATCGATATCGATATTAATAATAACTATCAATATCGAAATTAATAATAACTATCGATATCGATATAAATAATAACTATCGATATCGATATTGTTTAAATATATAGATATAGATAAAAACTATCGATATCGATATTAATTATAACTATCGATATCGATATTAATTATAACTATCGATATCGATATTAATAATAACTATCGATATCAATATCAATATCGATATAAATAACAACTATCGATATCGATATCGATAATAAAATTGATATCGATATCGATGTCGATAATATCGATATAAATAATAACTATCGATGTCAATATCGATATCGATATCAATATCGATATCGAAAGTTATTATTTATATCGATATCGATATTAATAATAACTATCGATATCGATATTAATAATAACTATCAATATCGATATTAATAATAACTATCGATATCGATATAAATAATAACTATCGATATCGATATTGTTTAAATATATAGATATAGATAAAAACTATCGATATCGATATTAATTATAACTATCGATATCGATATTAATAATAACTATCGATATCAATATCAATATCGATATAAATAATAACTATCGATATCGATATCGATAATAAAATTGATATCGATATCGATGTCGATAATATCGATATAAATAATAACTATCGATGTCAATATCGATATCGATATCAATATCGATATAAATTTTAAAATTAATATCGACATCGACATCAATTTTAAAATTGATATCGATATCGATAGTTATTATTTATATCGATATTATCGATATCGATATCGCTATCAAAATCAGTTTTATTATCGATATCGGTATCGATATCGATATCGATAGTTATTATTTATATCGATATTGATATCGATATCGATAGTTATTATTTATATCGATATTGATAGTTTTTATCTATATCAATATATTAAAACTATCGATATCGATAGTTTTTATCTATATCAATATATTAAAACAATATCGATATCGATATCGATATCGATAGTTATTATTTATATCGATATTATCGATATCGATATCGCTATCAAAATCAGTTATATTATCGATATCGGTATCGATATCGATAACGATATCAATATCGATATCGATATCGATAACGATATCAATATCGATATCGATAGTTATTATTTATATCGATATTGATATCAATATCGATAGTTATTATTAATATCCGATATCGATATCGATATCAATAATAAAATTGATATCGATATCAATAGTTATTATAAATATCGATATCGATAGTTATTATTAATATCCGATATCGATAGTTTTTATCTATATCTATGTATTTAAACAATATCGATATCGATAGTTATTATTTATATCGATATCGATAGTTATTATTTATATCGATATTGATATCGATATCGATAGTTATTATTAATATCCGATATCGATATCGATATCAATAATAAAATTGATATCGATATCAATAGTTATTATAAATATCGATATCGATAGTTATTATTAATATCCGATATCGATAGTTTTTATCTATATCAATGTATTAAAACAATATTGATATCGATAGTTATTATTTATATCGATATCGATAGTAATTATTAATATCGATATTGATAGTTATTATTAATATCGATATCGATAGTTATTATTAATATCGATATCGATAGTTTTTATTAAAATCGATATCGATAGTTTTTATTAAAATCGATATCGATAGTTATTATTTATATCGATATTGATATCGATATCGATAGTTATTATTAATATTGATATCGATAGTTATTATTAATATCGATATCGATAGTTATTATTAATATCGATATCGATAGTTTTTATCTATATCAATATATTAAAACAATATCGATATCGATAGTTATTATTTATATCGATATCGATAGTTATTATTAATATCGATATTGTGTTATTATTAATATCGATATCGATAGTTATTATTAATATCGATATCGATAGTTTTTATCTATATCTATGTATTTAAACAATATCGATATCGATAGTTATTATTTATATCGATATCGATAGTTATTATTAATATCGATATTGATAGTTATAATTAATATCGGTATCGATAGTTATTATTAATATCGATATCGATAGTTATTATTAATATCGCTATTATGATCGATATTAAAATCGATGTCGACATTAAATTTATATCGATATTGATATCGAAATCGATATTGACATCGATAGTTATTATTTTATCGATATCGATATCGGATATTAATAATAACTATCGATATCGATAGTTATTATTAATATCATTATTATGATCGATATTAAAATCGATGTCGACATTAAATTTATATCGATATTTATATCGATATTGATATCGATATCGATATTGACATCGATAGTTATTATTTATATCGATATTATCGACATCGATATTGATATTTATATAGATAGTTATTATTAATATCGATATCGATAGTTTTTATCTATATCAATATATTAAAACAATATCGATATCGATAGTTATTATTTATATCGATATCGATAGTTATTATTAATATCGATATTGTGTTATTATTAATATCGATATCGATAGTTATTATTAATATCGATATCGATAGTTTTTATCTATATCTATGTATTTAAACAATATCGATATCGATAGTTATTATTTATATCGATATCGATAGTTATTATTTATATCGATATTGATATCGAAATCGATATTGACATCGATAGTTATTATTTTATCGATATCGATATCGGATATTAATAATAACTATCGATATCGATAATAATAAAAACTATCGATATCGATATTAATAATAACTATCGATATCGATATAAATAATAACTATCGATATCGATATAAATAATAACTATCGATATCGATATTGTTTAAATATATAGATATAGATAAAAACTATCGATATCGATATTAATTATAACTATCCATATCGATATTAATAATAACTATCGATATCAATATCAATATCGATATAAATAATAACTATCGATATCGATAATAAAATTGATATCAATATCGATATCGATATCAATATCGATATCAATTTTAAAATTGATGTCGATGTCGATATTAATTTTAAAATTTATATCGATATTGATATCGATATCGATATTGATATCGATAGGTATTATTTATATCGATATTATCGATATCGATATCGCTATCAAAATCAGTTTTATTATCGATATCGGTATCGATATCGATAACGATATCAATATCGATATCGATAGTTATTATTTATATCAATATTGATATCGATATCGATAGTTATTATTTTTATCGATATTGATATCGATATCGATAGTTATTATTAATATTGATGTCGATAGTTATTATTAATATCGATATCGATAGTTATTATTAATATCGATATCGTTAGTTATTATTAATATCGATATCGATAGTTATTATTAATATCCGATATCGATATCGATATCAATAATAAAATTGATATCGATATCGATGTCGATGTTGATATTGTTATTATCAATTTTATTATTGATATCGATATCGATATCGGATATTAATAATAACTATCGATATCGATATCGATATCAATAATAAAATTGATATCGATATCGATGTCGATATTGATATTGTTATTATTAATTTGATTATTAATAACTATCGATATCGATATGTATAGTAATTATTTATATCGATATCGATAGTTATTATTTATATCGATATTGATATCGATATCGATAGTTATTATTAATATTGATGTCGATAGTTATTATTAATATCGATATCGATAGTTATTATTAATATCGATATCGATAGTTATTATTAATATCGATATCGATAGTTATTATTAATATCCGATATCGATATCGATATCAATAATAAAATTGATATCGATATCGATGTCGATGTTGATATTGTTATTATCAATTTTATTATTGATATCGATATCGGATATTAATAATAACTATCGATATCGATATCGATAGTTTTTATCTATATCTATATATTTAAACAATATCGATATCGATAGTTATTATCAATATCGATATCGATAGTTATAATTAATATCGATATCGATAGTTTTTATTAATATCCGATATCGATAGTTATTATTAATTTCGATATCGATAGTTATTATTAATATCGATATCGATAGTTATTATCTATATCAATGTATTTAAACAATATTGATATCGATAGTTATTATTTATATCGATATCGATAGTAATTATTAATATCGATATTGATAGTTATTATTAATATCGATATCGATAGTTTTTATCTATATCAATGTATTTAAACAATATTGATATCGATAGTTATTATTTATATCGATATCGATAGTAATTATTAATATCGATATTGATAGTTATTATTAATATCGATATCGATAGTTATTATTAATATCGATATCGATAGTTATTATTAATATCGATATCGATAGTCTTTATTAATATCCGATATCGATATCGATATCGATAATAAAATTGATATCGATATCGATGTCGATATTGATATTGTTATTATTAATTTGATTATTAATAACTATCGTTATCGATATTTATAGTTATTATTTATATTGATAGTTATTATTAATATCGATATCGATAGTTTTTATCTATATCAATGTATTTAAACAATATTGATATCGATAGTTATTATTTATATCGATATCGATAGTAATTATTAATATCGATATTGATAGTTATTATTAATATTGATGTCGATAGTTATTATTAATATCGATATCGATAGTTATTATTAATATCGATATCGATAGTTATTATTAATATCGATATCGATAGTCTTTATTAATATTATATCGATATGTATAGTTATTATTTATATCGATATCGATAGTTATTATTAATATCCGATATCGATATCGATATCAATAATAAAATTGATATCGATATCGATGTCGATGTTGATATTGTTATTATCAATTTTATTATTGATATCGATATCGATATCGATATTAATAATAACTATCATTATCGATATTAATAATTACTATCGATATCGATAAAAATAATAACTATCGATATAAATAATAACTATCGATATCGCTATTGATATCGTTATCGATATCGATACCGATATCGATAACGATATCAATATCGATACCGATATCGATAATAAAACTGATTTTGAAAGCGATATCGATATCGATTATATCGATATAAATAATACCTATCGATATCAATATCGATATCGATATCAATATCGATATAAATTTTAAAATTAATATCGACATCGACATCAATTTTAAAATTGATATCGATATTGATATCGATATCGATATTGACATCGATAGTTATTATTAATATCGATATCGATAGTCTTTATTAATATCCGATATCGATATCGATAATAAAATTGATATCGATATCGATGTCGACATTGATATTGTTATTATTAATTTGATTATTAATAACTATCGATATCGATATGTATACTTATTATTTATATCGATATCGATAGTAATTATTTATATCGATATTGATAGTTATTATTAATATCGATATCGATAGTTTTTATTCAAATCGATATCGATAGTTATTATTAATATCCGATATCGATTATAAAATTGATATCGATATCGTTGTCGATGTTGATATTGTTATTATCAATTTTATTATTGATATTGATATCGATATCGGATATTAATAATAACTATCGATATCGATATCGATATCAATAATAAAATTGATATCGATATCGATGTCGATATTGATATTGTTATTATTAATTTGATTATTAATAACTATCGATATCGATATGTATAGTAATTATTTATATCGATATCGATAGTTATTATTTATATCGATATTGATATCGATATCGATAGTTATTATTAATATTGATGTCGATAGTTATTATTAATATCGATATCGATAGTTATTATTAATATCGATATCGATAGTTATTATTAATATCGATATCGATAGTTATTATTAATATCCGATATCGATATCGATATCAATAATAAAATTGATATCGATATCGATGTCGATGTTGATATTGTTATTATCAATTTTATTATTGATATCGATATCGATATCGGATATTAATAATAACTATCGATATCGATATCGATAGTTTTTATCTATATCTATATATTTAAACAATATCGATATCGATAGTTATTATCAATATCGATATCGATAGTTATAATTAATATCGATATCGATAGTTTTTATCTATATCTATATATTTAAACAATATCGATATCGATAGTTATTATTTATAACGATATCGATAGTTATTATTAATATCCGATATCAATAATAAAATTGTTAAAATAATAAAATATTAACATCGATATCGATATCGATATCAATAATAAAATTGATATCGATATCGATGTCGATGTTAATATTAATTATATGTTAATATTATGTTGTTAATATCGATATCGATAGTTATTATTAATATCGATATCGATAATAAAATTGATATCGATATCGATAATATCGATAAAATAATAACTATCGATGTCAATATCGATTTCGATATCAATATCGATATAAATTTAATGTCGATATCAAAATCGATATCGATATTGACATCGATTTTAATATCGATCATAATATTGATATTAATAATAACTATCGATATCGATATTAATAATAACTATCGATGTCAATATCGATATCAATATCGATATAAATTTTAAAATTAATATTGATATCGACATCCATTTTAAAATCGATATCGATATCGATAGTTATTATTTATATCGATATTATCGATATCGATAATGCTATCGATATCAGTTTTTATATCGATATCGGTATCGATATTGATATCGATATTGATAGTTATTATTAATATCGATATCGATAGTTATTATTAATATCGATATTATCGATATTGATACCGATATCGATAATAAAACTGATATCGATAGCGATATCGATACCGATATCGATAATAAAACTGATATCGATAGCGATATCGATATCGATAATATCGATATAAATAATAACTTTCGATATCGATATCGATATTGATATCGAAATCGATATTGACATCGATAGTTATTATTTTATCGATATTATCGACATCGATATCGATATCAATTTTATAATCGATATCGATATCGATATCGGATATTAATAATAACTATCGATATCGATTTGAATAAAAACTATCGATATCGATATTAATAATAACTATCGATATCGATATTAATAATAACTATCAATATCGATATTAATAATTACTATCGATATCGATATAAATAATAACTATCGATATCAATATTGTTTAAATACATTGATATAGATAAAAACTATCGATATCGATATTAATAATAACTATCAATATCGATATTAATAATAACTATCGATATCAATATAAATAATAACTATACATATCGACAACGATAGTTATTAATAATCAAATTAATAATAACAATATCAATATCGACATCGATATCGATATCAATTTTATTATCGATATCGATATCGATATCGGATATTAATAAAGACTATCGATATCGATATTAATAATAACTATCGATATCGATATTAATAATAACTATCGATATCGATATTAATAATAACTATCAATATCGATATTAATAATTACTATCGATATCGATATAAATAATAACTATCGATATCAATATTGTTTAAATACATTGATATAGATAAAAACTATCGATATCGATATTAATAATAACTATCAATATCGATATTAATAATTACTATCGATATCGATATAAATAATAACTATCGATATCAATATTGTTTAAATACATTGATATAGATAATAACTATCGATATCGATATTAATAATAACTATCGATATCGATATTAATAATAACTATCGATATCGATATCGATATCGATATCAATTTTATTATTGATATCGATATCGATATCGGATATTAATAAAGACTATCGATATCGATATTAATAATAACTATCGATATCGATATTAATAATAACTATCGATATCGATATTAATAATAACTATCGACATCAATATTAATAATAACTATCGATATCGATATCAATATCGATAAAAATAATAACTATCGATATAAATAATAACTATACCGATATCGATAATAAAACTGATTTTGATTGCGATATCGATATCGATAATATCGATATAAATAATACCTATCGATATCAATATCGATATCGATATCAATATCGATATAAATTTTAAAATTAATATCGACATCGACATCAATTTTAAAATTGATATCGATATTGATATCGATAATATCGATAAATATATATTAAAACAATATCAATATCGATAGTTATTACACATATCGATATCGATAGTTATTATTAATATCGATATCGATAGTTTTAATCTATATCTATGTATTTAAACAATATCGATATCGATAGTTATTATTAATATCGATATTGATAGTTATTATTAATATCGATATCGATAGTTATTATTAATATCGATATCGATAGTTATTATTAATATCGATATCGATAGTTTTTATTAAAATCGATATCGATATCGATATTGATAATAAAATTGATATCGATATCGATGTCGATAATATCGATATAAATAATAACTATCGATGTCAATATCGATATAAATTTTAAAATTAATATCGATATCGACATCAATTTTAAAATTGATATCGATATCGATAGTTTTAATCTATATCTATGTATTTAAACAATATCGATATCGATAGTTATTATTTATATCGATATCGATAGTTATTATTAATATCCGATATCGATAGTTTTTATCTATATCTATGTATTTAAACAATATCGATATCGATAGTAATTATTTATATCGATATCGATAGTTATTATTAATATCGATATCGATAGTCTTTATTAATATCCGATATCGATATCGATATCAATAATAAAATTGATATCGATATCGATGTCGATATTGATATTGTTATTATTAATTTGATTATTAATAACTATCGATATCGATATGTATAGTAATTATTTATATCGATATCGATAGTTATTATTTATATCGATATTGATATCGATATCGATAGTTATTATTAATATTGATGTCGATAGTTATTATTAATATCGATATCGATAGTTATTATTAATATCGATATCGATAGTTATTATTAATATCGATATCGATAGTTATTATTAATATCCGATATCGATATCGATATCAATAATAAAATTGATAATAACAATATCAACATCGACATCGATATCGATAGTTTTTATCTATATCTATATATTTAAACAATATCGATATCGATAGTTATTATCAATATCGATATCGATAGTTATAATTAATATCGATATCGATAGTTTTTATCTATATCTATATATTTAAACAATATCGATATCGATAGTTATTATTTATCACGATATCGATAGTTATTATTAATATCCGATATCAATAATAAAATTGTTAAAATAATAAAATATTAACATCGATATCGATATCGATATCAATAATAAAATTGATGTCGATGTTAATATTAATTATATGTTAATATTATGTTGTTAATATCGATATCGATAGTTATTATTAATATCGATATCGATAATAAAATTGATATCGATATCGATAATATCGATAAAATAATAACTATCGATGTCAATATCGATTTCGATATCAATATCGATATAAATTTAATGTCGATATCAAAATCGATATCGATATTGACATCGATTTTAATATCGATCATAATATTGATATTAATAATAACTATCGATATCGATATTAATAATAACTATCGATGTCAATATCGATATCAATATCGATATAAATTTTAAAATTAATATTGATATCGACATCCATTTTAAAATCGATATCGATATCGATAGTTATTATTTATATCGATATTATCGATATCGATAATGCTTTCGATATCAGTTTTTATATCGATATCGGTATCGATATTGATATCGATATTGATAGTTATTATTAATATCGATATCGATAGTTATTATTAATATCGATATTATCGATATTGATACCGATATCGATAATAAAACTGATATCGATAGCGATATCGATACCGATATCGATAATAAAACTGATATCGATAGCGATATCGATATCGATAATATCGATATAAATAATAACTTTCGATATCGATATCGATATTGATATCGAAATCGATATTGACATCGATAGTTATTATTTTATCGATATTATCGACATCGATATCGATATCAATTTTATAATCGATATCGATATCGATATCGGATATTAATAATAACTATCGATATCGATTTGAATAAAAACTATCGATATCGATATTAATAATAACTATCGATATCGATATTAATAATAACTATCAATATCGATATTAATAATTACTATCGATATCGATATAAATAATAACTATCGATATCAATATTGTTTAAATACATTGATATAGATAAAAACTATCGATATCGATATTAATAATAACTATCAATATCGATATTAATAATAACTATCGATATCAATATAAATAATAACTATACATATCGACAACGATAGTTATTAATAATCAAATTAATAATAACAATATCAATATCGACATCGATATCGATATCAATTTTATTATCGATATCGATATCGATATCGGATATTAATAAAGACTATCGATATCGATATTAATAATAACTATCGATATCGATATTAATAAAACCTATCGATATCGATATTAATAATAACTATCAATATCGATATTAATAATTACTATCGATATCGATATAAATAATAACTATCGATATCAATATTGTTTAAATACATTGATATAGATAAAAACTATCGATATCGATATTAATAATAACTATCAATATCGATATTAATAATTACTATCGATATAAATAATAACTATCGATATCAATATTGTTTAAATACATTGATATAGATAATAACTATCGATATCGATATTAATAATAACTATCGATATCGATATTAATAATAACTATCGATATCGATATCGATATCGATATCAATTTTATTATTGATATCGATATCGATATCGGATATTAATAAAGACTATCGATATCGATATTAATAATAACTATCGATATCGATATTAATAATAACTATCGATATCGATATTAATAATAACTATCGACATCAATATTAATAATAACTATCGATATCGATATCAATATCGATAAAAATAATAACTATCGATATAAATAATAACTATACCGATATCGATAATAAAACTGATTTTGATTGCGATATCGATATCGATAATATCGATATAAATAATACCTATCGATATCAATATCGATATCGATATCAATATCGATATAAATTTTAAAATTAATAT
This sequence comes from Pararge aegeria, assembly GCF_905163445.1. Classification (NCBI taxonomy): domain Eukaryota; kingdom Metazoa; phylum Arthropoda; class Insecta; order Lepidoptera; family Nymphalidae; genus Pararge; species Pararge aegeria. The sequence continues at coordinate 6,790,089 of NC_053204.1, read as the reverse complement.
CGACATCGACATCAATTTTAAAATTGATATCGATATTGATATCGATAATATCGATAAATATATATTAAAACAATATCAATATCGATAGTTATTACACATATCGATATCGATAGTTATTATTAATATCGATATCGATAGTTTTAATCTATATCTATGTATTTAAACAATATCGATATCGATAGTTATTATTAATATCGATATTGATAGTTATTATTAATATCGATATCGATAGTTATTATTAATATCGATATCGATAGTTATTATTAATATCGATATCGATAGTTTTTATTAAAATCGATATCGATATCGATATTGATAATAAAATTGATATCGATATCGATGTCGATAATATCGATATAAATAATAACTATCGATGTCAATATCGATATAAATTTTAAAATTAATATCGATATCGACATCAATTTTAAAATTGATATCGATATCGATAGTTTTAATCTATATCTATGTATTTAAACAATATCGATATCGATAGTTATTATTTATATCGATATCGATAGTTATTATTAATATCCGATATCGATAGTTTTTATCTATATCTATGTATTTAAACAATATCGATATCGATAGTAATTATTTATATCGATATCGATAGTTATTATTAATATCGATATCGATAGTCTTTATTAATATCCGATATCGATATCGATATCAATAATAAAATTGATATCGATATCGATGTCGATATTGATATTGTTATTATTAATTTGATTATTAATAACTATCGATATCGATATGTATAGTAATTATTTATATCGATATCGATAGTTATTATTTATATCGATATTGATATCGATATCGATAGTTATTATTAATATTGATGTCGATAGTTATTATTAATATCGATATCGATAGTTATTATTAATATCGATATCGATAGTTATTATTAATATCGATATCGATAGTTATTATTAATATCCGATATCGATATCGATATCAATAATAAAATTGATAATAACAATATCAACATCGACATCGATATCGATAGTTTTTATCTATATCTATATATTTAAACAATATCGATATCGATAGTTATTATCAATATCAATATCGATAGTTATTACACATATCGATATCGATAGTTATTATTAATATCGATATCGATAGTTTTAATCTATATCTATGTATTTAAACAATATCGATATCGATAGTTATTATTAATATCGATATTGATAGTTATTATTAATATCGATATCGATAGTTATTATTAATATCGATATCGATAGTTATTATTAATATCGATATCGATAGTTTTTATTAAAATCGATATCGATATCGATATTGATAATAAAATTGATATCGATATCGATGTCGATAATATCGATATAAATAATAACTATCGATGTCAATATCGATATAAATTTTAAAATTAATATCGATATCGACATCAATTTTAAAATTGATATCGATATCGATAGTTATTATTAATATCGATATCGATAGTTTTAATCTATATCTATGTATTTAAACAATATCGATATCGATAGTTATTATTTATATCGATATCGATAGTTATTATTAATATCCGATATCGATAGTTTTTATCTATATCTATGTATTTAAACAATATCGATATCGATAGTAATTATTTATATCGATATCGATAGTTATTATTAATATCGATATCGATAGTCTTTATTAATATCCGATATCGATATCGATATCGATAATAAAATTGATATCGATATCGATGTCGATATTGATATTGTTATTATTAATTTGATTTTTAAAAACTATCGTTATCGATATGTATAGTTATTATTTATATTGATAGTTATTATTAATATCGATATCGATAGTTTTTATCTATATCAATGTATTTAAACAATATTGATATCGATAGTTATTATTTATATCGATATCGATAGTAATTATTAATATCGATATTGATAGTTATTATTAATATTGATGTCGATAGTTATTATTAATATCGATATCGATAGTTATTATTAATATCGATATCGATAGTTATTATTAATATCGATATCGATAGTCTTTATTAATATTATATCGATATGTATAGTTATTATTTATATCGATATCGATAGTTATTATTAATATCCGATATCGATATCGATATCAATAATAAAATTGATATCGATATCGATGTCGATGTTGATATTGTTATTATTAATTTGATTATTAATAACTATCGATATCGATATGTATAGTTATTATTTATATCGATATCGATAGTAATTATTTATATCGATATTGATAGTTATTATTAATATCGATATCGATAGTTTTTATTCAAAACGATATCGATAGTTATTATTAATATCCGATATCGATTATAAAATTGATATCGATATCGTTGTCGATGTTGATATTGTTATTATCAATTTTATTATTGATATCGATATCGATATCGGATATTAATAATAACTATCGATATCGATATCGATATCAATAATAAAATTGATATCGATATCGATGTCGATATTGATATTGTTATTATTAATTTGATTATTAATAACTATCGATATCGATATGTATAGTAATTATTTATATCGATATCGATAGTTATTATTTATATCGATATTGATATCGATATCGATAGTTATTATTAATATTGATGTCGATAGTTATTATTAATATCGATATCGATAGTTATTATTAATATCGATATCGATAGTTATTATTAATATCGATATCGATAGTTATTATTAATAACCGATATCGATATCGATATCAATAATAAAATTGATATCGATATCGATGTCGATGTTGATATTGTTATTATCAATTTTATTATTGATATCGATATCGATATCGGATATTAATAATAACTATCGATATCGATATCGATAGTTTTTATCTATATCTATATATTTAAACAATATCGATATCGATAGTTATTATCAATATCGATATCGATAGTTATAATTAATATCGATATCGATAGTTTTTATCTATATCTATATATTTAAACAATATCGATATCGATAGTTATTATTTATAACGATATCGATAGTTATTATTAATATCCGATATCAATAATAAAATTGTTAAAATAATAAAATATTAACATCGATATCGATATCGATATCAATAATAAAATTGATATCGATATCGATGTCGATGTTAATATTAATTATATGTTAATATTATGTTGTTAATATCGATATCGATAGTTATTATTAATATCGATATCGATAATAAAATTGATATCGATATCGATAATATCGATAAAATAATAACTATCGATGTCAATATCGATTTCGATATCAATATCGATATAAATTTAATGTCGATATCAAAATCGATATCGATATTGACATCGATTTTAATATCGATCATAATATTGATATTAATAATAACTATCGATATCGATATTAATAATAACTATCGATGTCAATATCGATATCAATATCGATATAAATTTTAAAATTAATATTGATATCGACATCCATTTTAAAATCGATCTCGATATCGATAGTTATTATTTATATCGATATTATCGATATCGATAATGCTATCGATATCAGTTTTTATATCGATATCGGTATCGATATTGATATCGATATTGATAGTTATTATTAATATCGATATCGATAGTTATTATTAATATCGATATTATCGATATTGATACCGATATCGATAATAAAACTGATATCGATAGCGATATCGATACCGATATCGATAATAAAACTGATATCGATAGCGATATCGATATCGATAATATTAATATAAATAATAACTTTCGATATCGATATCGATATTGATATCGAAATCGATATTGACATCGATAGTTATTATTTTATCGATATTATCGACATCGATATCGATATCAATTTTATAATCGATATCGATATCGATATCGGATATTAATAATAACTATCGATATCGATTTGAATAAAAACTATCGATATCGATATTAATAATAACTATCGATATCGATATTAATAATAACTATCAATATCGATATTCATAATTACTATCGATATCGATATAAATAATTACTATCGATATCAATATTGTTTAAATACATTGATATAGATAAAAACTATCGATATCGATATTAATAATAACTATCAATATCGATATTAATAATAACTATCGATATCAATATAAATAATAACTATACATATCGACAACGATAGTTATTAATAATCAAATTAATAATAACAATATCAATATCGACATCGATATCGATATCAATTTTAGTATCGATATCGATATCGATATCGGATATTAATAAAGACTATCGATATCGATATTAATAATAACTATCGATATCGATATTAATAATAACTATCGATATCGATATTAATAATAACTATCAATATCGATATTAATAATTACTATCGATATCGATATAAATAATAACTATCGATATCAATATTGTTTAAATACATTGATATAGATAAAAACTATCGATATCGATATTAATAATAACTATCAATATCGATATTAATAATTACTATCGATATCGATATAAATAATAACTATAGATATCAATATTGTTTAAATACATTGATATAGATAATAACTATCGATATCGATATTAATAATAACTATCGATATCGATATTAATAATAACTATCGATATCGATATTAATAATAACTATCGATATCGATATCGATATCGATATCAATTTTATTATTGATATCGATATCGATATCGGATATTAATAAAGACTATCGATATCGATATTAATAATAACTATCGATATCGATATTAATAATAACTATCGATATGGATATTAATAATAACTATCGACATCAAATTAATAATAACTATCGATATCGATATCAATATCGATAAAAATAATAACTATCGATATAAATAATAACTATACCGATATCGATAATAAAACTGATTTTGATTGCGATATCGATATCGATAATATCGATATAAATAATACCTATCGATATCAATATCGATATAAATTTTAAAATTATTATCGACATCGACATCAATTTTAAAATTGATATCGATATTGATATCGATAATATCGATAAATATATATTAAAACAATATCAATATCGATAGTTATTATACATATCGATATCGATAGTTATTATTAATATCGATATCGATAGTTTTAATCTATATCTATGTATTTAAACAATATCGATATCGATAGTTATTATTAATATCGATATTGATAGTTATTATTAATATCGATATCGATAGTTATTATTAATATCGATATCGATAGTTATTATTAATATCGATATCGATAGTTTTTATTAAAATCGATATCGATATCGATATTGATAATAAAATTGATATCGATATCGATGTCGATAATATCGATATAAATAATAACTATCGATGTCAATATCGATATAAATTTTAAAATTAATATCGATATCGACATCAATTTTAAAATTGATATCGATATCGATAGTTATTATTAATATCGATATCGATAGTTTTAATCTATATCTATGTATTTAAACAATATCGATATCGATAGTTATTATTTATATCGATATCGATAGTTATTATTAATATCCGATATCGATAGTTTTTATCTATATCTATGTATTTAAACAATATCGATATCGATAGTAATTATTTATATCGATATCGATAGTTATTATTAATATCGATATCGATAGTTATTATTAATATCGATATTGATAGTTATTATACATATCGATATCGATAGTTATTATTAATATCGATATCGATAGTTTTTATCTATATCAATATATTAAAACTATCGATATCGATAGTTTTTATCTATATCAATATATTAAAACAATATCGATATCGATATCGATATCGATATCGATAGTTATTATTTATATCGATATTATCGATATCGATATCGCTATCAAAATCAGTTATATTATCGATATCGGTATCGATATCGATAACGATATCAATATCGATATCGATAGTTATTATTTATATCGATATTGATATCGATATCGATAGTTATTATTAATATCCGATATCGATAGTTATTATTAATATCGATATCGATAGTTTTTATCTATATCAATATATTTAAACAATATCGATATCGATATCGATATCGATAGTTATTATTTATATCGATATCGATAGTTTTTATCTATATCAATATATTAAAACTATCGATATCGATAGTTTTTATCTATATCAATATATTAAAACAATATCGATATCGATAGTTATTATTTATATCGATATTATCGATATCGATATCGCTATCAAAATCAGTTATATTATCGATATCGGTATCGATATCGATAACGATATCAATATCGATATCGATAGTTATTATTTATATCGATATTGATATCGATATCGATAGTTATTATTAATATCCGATATCGATATCGATATCAATATCGATATCGATATCGATATCGATAATAAAATTGATATCGATATCGATGTCGATAATATCGATATAAGTAATAACTATCGATGTCAATATCGATATCGATATCAATATCGATATAAATTTTAAAATTAATATCGACATCGACATTTATTTTAAAATTGATATCAATATCGATAGTTATTATTTATATCGATATCGATAGTTTTTATCCATATCAATATATTAAAACAATATCGATATCGATAGTTTTTTTTATATCGATATCGATAGTTATTATTAATATCGATATTGATAGTTATTATTAATATCGATATCGATAGTTATTATTAATATCGATATCGATAGTTATTATTTATATCGATATTGATATCGATATCGATAGTTATTATTAATATCCGATATCGATATCGATATCAATAATAAAATTGATATCGATATCGATGTCGATAATATCGATATAAATAATAACTATCGATGTCAATATCGATATCGATATAAATTTTAAAATTAATATCGATATCGACATCAATTTTAAAATTGATATCGATATCGATAGTTATTATTAATATCGATATTATCGATATCGCTATCAAAATCAGTTATATTATCGATATCGGTATCGATATCGATAACGATATCAATATCGATATCGATAGTTATTATTTATATCGATATCGATAGTTATTATTAATATCGATATCGATAGTTTTTATTAAAATCGATATCGATAGTTATTATTAATATCCTATATCGATATCGATATCGATAATAAAATTGATATCGATATCGATGTCGATAATATCGATATAAATAATAACTATCGATGTCAATATCGATATCGATATAAATTTTAAAATTAATATCGATATCGATAGTTATTATTAATATCGATATTATCGATATCGCTATCAAAATCAGTTATATTATCGATATCGGTATCGATATCGATAACGATATCAATATCGATATCGATAGTTATTATTTATATCGATATTGATATCGATATCGATAGTTATTATTAATATCCGATATCGATATCGATATCAATAATAAAATTGATATCGATATCAATAGTTATTATAAATATCGATATCGATAGTTATTATTTATATCGATATCGATAGTAATTATTAATATCGATATTGATAGTTATTATTAATATCGATATCGATAGTTATTATTAATATCGATATCGATAGTTTTTATTCAAATCGATATCGATAGTTATTATTAATATCCGATATCGATATCGATATCGATTATAAAATTGATATCGATATCGATGTCGATAATATCGATAAAATAATAACTATCGATGTCAATATCGATTTCGATATCAATATCGATATCGATATCAATATTTATTTTAAAATTTATATCGATATTGATATCAATATCGATATCGATAGTTATTATTTATATCGATATTGATATCGATATCGATAGTTATTTTTAATATTGATGTCGATAGTTATTATTAATATCGATATCGATAGTTATTATTAATATCGATATCGATAGTTATTATTAATATCGATATCGATAGTTTTTATCTATATCAATATATTAAAACAATATCGATATCGATATCGATATCGATAGTTATTATTTATATCGATATCGATAGTTTTTATCTATATCAATATATTAAAACTATCGATATCGATAGTTTTTATCTATATCAATATATTAAAACAATATCGATATCGATAGTTATTATTTATATCGATATTATCGATATCGATATCGCTATCAAAATCAGTTATATTATCGATATCGGTATCGATATCGATAACGATATCAATATCGATATCGATAGTTATTATTTATATCGATATTGATATCGATATCGATAGTTATTATTAATATCCGATATCGATATCGATATCAATAATAAATCGATGTCAATATCGATATCGATATCGATATCGATATCGATAATAAAATTGATATCGATATCGATGTCGATAATATCGATATAAGTAATAACTATCGATGTCAATATCGATATCGATATCAATATATAATATATAAATTTTAAAATTAATATCGACATCGACATTTATTTTAAAATTGATATCAATATCGATAGTTATTATTTATATCGATATCGATAGTTTTTATCCATATCAATATATTAAAACAATATCGATATCGATAGTTTTTTTATATCGATATCGATAGTTATTATTAATATCGATATTGATAGTTATTATTAATATCGATATCGATAGTTATTATTAATATCGATATCGATAGTTATTATTTATATCGATATTGATATCGATATCGATAGTTATTATTAATATCCGATATCGATATCGATATCAATAATAAAATTGATATCGATATCGATGTCGATAATATCGATATAAATAATAACTATCGATGTCAATATCGATATCGATATAAATTTTAAAATTAATATCGATATCGACATCAATTTTAAAATTGATATCGATATCGATAGTTATTATTAATATCGATATTATCGATATCGCTATCAAAATCAGTTATATTATCGATATCGGTATCGATATCGATAACGATATCAATATCGATATCGATAGTTATTATTTATATCGATATCGATAGTTATTATTAATATCGATATCGATAGTTTTTATTAAAATCGATATCGATAGTTATTATTAATATCCTATATCGATATCGATATCGATAATAAAATTGATATCGATATCGATGTCGATAATATCGATATAAATAATAACTATCGATGTCAATATCGATATCGATATAAATTTTAAAATTAATATCGATATCGATAGTTATTATTAATATCGATATTATCGATATCGCTATCAAAATCAGTTATATTATCGATATCGGTATCGATATCGATAACGATATCAATATCGATATCGATAGTTATTATTTATATCGATATTGATATCGATATCGATAGTTATTATTAATATCCGATATCGATATCGATATCAATAATAAAATTGATATCGATATCAATAGTTATTATAAATATCGATATCGATAGTTATTATTTATATCGATATCGATAGTAATTATTAATATCGATATTGATAGTTATTATTAATATCGATATCGATAGTTATTATTAATATCGATATCGATAGTTTTTATTAAAATCGATATCGATAGTTATTATTAATATCCTATATCGATATCGATATCGATAATAAAATTGATATCGATATCGATAATATCGATATAAATAATAACTATCGATGTCAATATCGATATCGATATCAATATCGATATAAATTTTAAAATTAATATCGATATCGACATCAATTTTAAAATTGATATCGATATCGATAGTTATTATTTATATCGATATTATCGATATCGCTATCAAAATCAGTTATATTATCGATATCGGTATCGATATCGATAACGATATCAATATCGATATCGATAGTTATTATGTATATCGATATCGATAGTTATTATTAATATCGATATTGATAGTTATAATTAATATCGGTATCGATAGTTATTATTAATATCGATATCGATAGTTATTATTAATATCGATATCGATAGTTTTTATTAAAATCGATATCGATAGTTTTTATTAATAACTATCAATATCGATATCGATAATAAAATTGATATCGATATCAATATCGATATAAATAATAACTATCGATAATAAAACTGATTTTGATAGCGATATCGATAGTTATTATTAATATCCGATATCGATATCGATATCAATAATAAAATTGATATCGATATCAATAGTTATTATAAATATCGATATCGATAGTTATTATTAATATCCGATATCGATAGTTTTTATCTATATCAATGTATTAAAACAATATTGATATCGATAGTTATTATTTATATCGATATCGATAGTAATTATTAATATCGATATTGATAGTTATTATTAATATCGATATCGATAGTTATTATTAATATCGATATCGATAGTTTTTATTAAAATCGATATCGATAGTTATTATTAATATCCTATATCGATATCGATATTGATAATAAAATTGATATCGATATCGATAATATCGATATAAATAATAACTATCGATGTCAATATCGATATCGATATCAATATCGATATAAATTTTAAAATTAATATCGATATCGACATCAATTTTAAAATTGATATCGATATCGATAGTTATTATTTATATCGATATTATCGATATCGCTATCAAAATCAGTTATATTATCGATATCGGTATCGATATCGATAACGATATCAATATCGATATCGATAGTTATTATTTATATCGATATCGATAGTTATTATTAATATCGATATTGATAGTTATAATTAATATCGGTATCGATAGTTATTATTAATATCGATATCGATAGTTATTATTAATATCGCTATTATGATCGATATTAAAATCGATGTCGACATTAAATTTATATCGATATTGATATCGAAATCGATATTGACATCGATAGTTATTATTTTATCGATATCGATATCGGATATTAATAATAACTATCGATATCGATAGTTATTATTAATATCATTATTATGATCGATATTAAAATCGATGTCGACATTAAATTTATATCGATATTTATATCGATATTGATATCGATATCGATAGTTATTATTAATATCGCTATTATGATCGATATTAAAATCGATGTCGACATTAAATTTATATCGATATTGATATCGAAATCGATATTGACATCGATAGTTATTATTTTATCGATATCGATATCGGATATTAATAATAACTATCGATATCGATAATAATAAAAACTATCGATATCGATATTAATAATAACTATCGATATCGATATAAATAATAACTATCGATATCGATATAAATAATAACTATCGATAATAAAACTGATTTTGATAGCGATATCGATATCGATTATATCGATATAAATAATAACTATCGATATCGATATCAATTTTAAAATTGATGTCGATGTCGATATTAATTTTAAAATTTATATCGATATTGACATCGATAGTTATTATTCAATATCGATTTCGATATCAATATCGATATAAATTTAATGTCGACATCGATTTTAATATCGATCATAATAGCGATATTAATAATAACTATCGATATCGATATCAATATCGATATAAATTTAATGTCGATATCGATATCGATATCGATATTGACATCGATTTTAATATCGATATTAATAATAACTATCGATATCGATATAAATAATAACTATCGATATCGATATAAATAATAACTATCGATATCGATGTTGTTTAAATATATAGATATAGATAAAAACTATCGATATCGATATTAATTATAACTATCCATATCGATATTAATAATAACTATCGATATCAATATCAATATCGATATAAATAATAACTATCGATATCGATGTCGATAATATCAATATAAATAATAACTATCGATGTCAATATCGATATCGATATCAATATCGATATCAATTTTAAAATTGATGTCGATGTCGATATTAATTTTAAAATTTATATCGATATTGATATCGATAGGTATTATTTATATCGATATTATCGATATCGATATCGCTATCAAAATCAGTTTTATTGTCGATATCGGTATCGATATCGATAACGATATCAATATCGATATCGATAGTTATTATTTATATCGATATTGATATCGATATCGATAGTTATTATTTTTATCGATATTGATATCGATATCGATAGTTATTATTAATATCGATGTCGATAGTTATTATTAATATCGATATCGATAGTTATTATTAATATCGATATCGATAGTCTTTATTAATATCCTATATCGATATCGATATCGATAATAAAATTGATATCGATATCGATGTCGATATTGATATTGTTATTATTAATTTGATTATTAATTACTATCGATATCGATATGTATAGTAATTATTTATATCGATATCGATAGTTATTATTTATATCGATATTGATATCGATATCGATAGTTATTATTAATATTGATGTCGATAGTTATTATTAATATCGATATCGATAGTTATTATTAATATCGATATCGATAGTTATTATTAATATCGATATCGATATCAATAATAAAATTAATATCGATATCGATGTCGATGTTGATATTGTTATTATCAATTTTATTATTGATATAGATATCGATATCGGATATTAATAATAACTATCGATATCGATATCGATAGTTTTTATCTATATCTATATATTTAAACAATATTGATATCGACATCCATTTTAAAATCGATATCGATATCGATAGTTATTATTTATATCGATATTATCGATATCGATAATGCTATCGATATCAGTTTTTATATCGATATCGGTATCGATATCGATAACGATATCAATATCGATATTGATATCGATATTGATAGTTATTATTAATATCGATATCGATAGTTATTATTAATATCGATATTATCGATATTGATACCGATATCGATAATAAAACTGATATCGATAGCGATATCGATACCGATATCGATAATAAAACTGATATCGATAGCGATATCGATATCGATAATATCGATATAAATAATAACTTTCGATATCGATATCGATATTGATATCGAAATCGATATTGACATCGATAGTTATTATTTTATCGATATTATCGACATCGATATCGATATCAATTTTATAATCGATAACGATATCGATATCGGATATTAATAATAACTATCGATATCGATTTGAATAAAAACTATCGATATCGATATTAATAATAACTATCGATATCGATATTAATAATAACTATCAATATCGATATTAATAATTACTATCGATATCGATATAAATAATAACTATCGATATCAATATTGTTTAAATACATTGATATAGATAAAAACTATCGATATCGATATTAATAATAACTATCAATATCGATATTAATAATAACTATCGATATCAATATAAATAATAACTATACATATCGATAACGATAGTTATTAATAATCAAATTAATAATAACAATATCAATATCGACATCGATATCGATATCAATTTTATTATCGATATCGATATCGATATCGGATATTAATAAAGACTATCGATATCGATATTAATAATAACTATCGATATCGATATTAATAATAACTATCGATATCGATATTAATAATAACTATCAATATCGATATTAATAATTACTATCGATATCGATATAAATAATAACTATCGATATCAATATTGTTTAAATACATTGATATAGATAAAATCTATCGATATCAATATTAATAATAACTATCAATATCGATATTAATAATTACTATCGATATCGATATAAATAATAACTATCGATATCAATATTGTTTAAATACATTGATATAGATAATAACTATCGATATCGATATTAATAATAACTATCGATATCGATATTAATAATAACTATCAATATCGATATTAATAATAACTATCGATATCGATATAAATAATAACTATACATGTCGGTGATGGTCATTTCTAACATTATTGACGTTATTGCCCCTTATCTAGCTGTAATTTTTAATGAATGTGTTGATATGGGTATTTTTCCGAACCTAATGAAATGTAGTAAATTAATACCCCTTTTTAAATCCGGTCATAAAAATGACCTTAACAATTACAGGCCTATTTCAATCTTGCCAACTCTTAGTAAGGTCTTTGAAAAAATTATACTTTATCAACTTTTAAATCATTTTAATGTCAATAACTTACTTCATCCGGAGCAGTACGGCTTCACTAAAGGTCGTAGTACAACGGATGCAGGCGCAAGACTCATAAAGCATATTTACGATGCCTGGGAACGTTCGCAGAATGCCATTGGTGTTTTCTGTGATCTGTCCAAAGCATTCGATTGCGTTGAACACAAAACGTTGTTATTAAAACTAAGCCACTATGGCATTAAAAACGTTGCACTCAATTTAATTGCCTCTTATCTAAGTGATAGAGTTCAAAGGGTATGCGTAAAAGACATAAAGTCTAAGGGATCTTCTGCCTTAATGGGTGTCCCACAAGGCTCAATTTTGGGTCCCTTATTGTTTCTGGTGTATATAAATGATCTGCCACACCATGTCAGGGGCACTTGTGAGATTGTACTGTTCGCAGATGATACATCTCTCATTTTTAAGACTGATAGAAACAAAGATAATTTTGACGACGTAAACCGTGCTTTGTCACATGTGTCAGACTGGTTTACTGTTAATAACTTACTTTTAAATGCAAAAAAAACTAAGTGTTTGGAATTTGTTTTGCCTAACGTAAAAAAAATTGATAAAAACATCATAATAAATGGAGAAACACTTAAAATAGAAAACTCCACTGTTTTTCTAGGAGTGACCTTAGATTGTAAGCTACAGTGGGGTACCCATATAGAAAGCCTAGCGAGTAAACTCAGCTCAGCTGCATATGCAATCAGGAAAATTAGACAGCTTACCGATGTTGAAACAGCTAGGCTTGTTTATTTCGCATACTTTCACAGTATTATGTCCTATGGGATCTTGCTGTGGGGAAAAGCTGCAGATATTGAAAGTATATTTATACTACAGAAAAGAGCCGTACGATCAATATATAAACTTGGATCACGCGAATCGCTTCGTGAAAAATTTAAACAAATAGGTATTCTTACAGTAGCTTCGCAATACATTTATAGTAATATAGTCTTTGTGAGGCAAAATATTACTCTTTATAAATCAAAAGCTGAAATTAACAATCGACTTACCAGAAACGGTCATAAATTAGTGATATCTGCATATCGTCTGCGAAAGGTGCAGAACTCCTTTGTGGGGTTGAGTATACGCTTTTACAACATGATTCCTAAGGAAATTCTTGACCTACCAATGCATACATTTAAAAAATGTGTAAAAACGCATCTAGTACAGCAAGGTTACTATACATTTGATGAATTCCTCAATGACAAGGTAGAATGGAAGCAGCCAGCCTCGCTCTCATCTCCCGCAAGATAGCAAAATGATTGTAAATGTTGATGTTGGAAAAGAGCAACTACTGAGTTTCTTGCCGGCTCTTCTCGGTAGAATCTGCTTTCCGAACCGGTGGTAGAGTCACACAAACATGCATACTTGACGTTTCAAAAGTGCTTATAAAGTAGGCCTACTTGAAATAAATGAATTTGAATTTGAATTTGAATTTGATATCGATATCGATATCGATATCGATATCAATTTTATTATTGATATCGATATCGATATCGGATATTAATAAAGACTATCGATATCGATATTAATAATAACTATCGATATCGATATTAATAATAACTATCGATATCGATATTAATAATAACTATCGACATCAATATTAATAATAACTATCGATATCGATATCAATATCGATAAAAATAATAACTATCGATATAAATAATAACTATCGATATCGATATTGATATCGTTATCGATATCGATACCGATATCGATAACGATATCAATATCGATACCGATATCGATAATAAAACTGATTTTGATAGCGATATCGATATCGATAATATCGATATAAATAATACCTATCGATATCAATATCGATATCGATATCAATATCGATATAAATTTTAAAATTAATATCGACATCGACATAAATTTTAAAATTGATATCGATATTGATATCGATATCGATATTGACATCGATAGTTATTATTAATATCGATATCGATAGTCTTTATTAATATCCGATATCGATATCGACATCGATAATAAAATTGATATCGATATCGATGTCGATAATATCGATATAAATAATAACTATCGATGTCAATATCGATATAAATTTTAAAATTAATATCGATATCGACATCAATTTTAAAATTGATATCGATATCGATAGTTATTATTAATATCGATATCGATAGTTTTAATCTATATCTATGTATTTAAGTTATTATTTATATCGATATTATCGATATCGATATCGCTATCAAAATCAGTTATATTATCGATATCGGTATCGATATCGATAACGATATCAATATCGATATCGATAGTTATTATTTATATCGATATTGATATCGATATCGATAGTTATTATTAATATCCGATATCGATATCGATATCGATGTCGATAATATCGATATAAATAATAACTATCGATGATAATATCGATATAAATAATAACTATCGATATCGATATCGATATCGATATCGATATTGTTTTAATATATTGATATAGATAAAAACTATCGATATCGATAGTTTTAATATATTGATATAGATAAAAACTATCGATATCGATATTAATAATAACTATCGATATCGATATGTATAATAACTATCAATATCGATATTAATAATAACTATCGATATCGATATTAATAATAACTATCGATATCGATATAAATAATTACTATCGATATCGATATTGTTTAAATACATAGATATAGATAAAAACTATCGATATCGGATATTAATAATAACTATCGATATCGATATAAATAATAACTATACATATCGATATCGATAGTTATTAATAATCAAATTAATAATAACAATATCAATATCGACATCGATATTGATATCAATTTTATTTATATCGATATTATCATCGATAGTTATTATTTATATCGATATTATCGACATCGATATCGATATCGGATATTAATAATAACTATCGATATCGATATCAATATCGATATCTATATTGTTTTAATATATTGATATAGATAAAAACTATCGATATCGATATTAATAATAACTATCGATATCGATATGTATAATAACTATCAATATCGATATTAATAATAACTATCGATATCGATATTAATAATAACTATCGATATCGATATAAATAATTACTATCGATATCGATATTGTTTAAATACATAGATATAGATAAAAACTATCGATATCGGATATTAATAATAACTATCGATATCGATATAAATAATAACTATCGATATCGATATTGTTTAAATACATAGATATAGATTAAAACTATCGATATCGATATTAATAATAACTATCGATATCGATATCAATTTTAAAATTGATGTCGATATCGATATTAATTTTAAAATTTATATCGATATTGACATCGATAGTTATTATTTATATCGATATTATCGACATCGATATCGATATCAATTTTATTATCGATGTCGATTTCGATATCGGAAAGACTATCGATATCGATATTAATAATATCGATATCGATAGTTATTATTAATATCCGATATCGATATCGATATCAATAATAAATCGATGTCAATATCGATATCGATATCGATATAAATAATAACTATCGATATCGATATCGATATCGATATTGACATCGATTTTAATATCGATCATAATATCGATATTAATAATAACTATCAATATCGATATTGTTTAAATATATTGATATAGATAAAAACTATCGATATCGATATTAATAATAACTATCGATATCGATATTAATAATAACTATCGATATCGATAATAAAATTGATATCGATATCGATGTCGATAATATCGATATAAATAATAACTATCGATGTCAATATCGATTTCGATATCAATTTCGATATTGATATCGATATCGATATTGACATCGATAGTTATTATTTATATCGATATTATCGACATCGATATCGATATCGATATCGGATATTAATAATAACTATCGATATCGATATTGATATCGTTATCGATATCGATACCGATATCGATAATATAATTGATTTTGATAGCGATATCGATATCGATAATATCGATATAAATAATAACTATCGATATCGATATCGATATCGATATCGATATTGTTTTAATATATTGATATAGATAAAAACTATCGATATCGATATTAATAATAACTATCGATATCGATATGTATAATAACTATCAATATCGATATTAATAATAACTATCGATATCGATAATATCGATATAAATAATAACTATCGATATCGATATTGTTTAAATACATAGATATAGATAAAAACTATCGATATCGGATATTAATAATAACTATCAATATCGATATTAATAATAACTATCGATATAAATAATAACTATACATATCGATATCGATAGTTATTAATAATCAAATTAATAATAACAATATCAATATCGACATCGATATCGATATAATTTTATTATCGATATCGATATCGATATATTAATAATTAACTATTATTAATAATATATATTAAATTATTATTAATAATTAATAATAGGATTTTAATAAAGACTATCGATATCGATAGTTATTATTTATATCGATATTGATATCGAT
Organism: Pararge aegeria; assembly: GCF_905163445.1. Lineage (NCBI taxonomy): Eukaryota > Metazoa > Arthropoda > Insecta > Lepidoptera > Nymphalidae > Pararge > Pararge aegeria. The sequence goes on along the minus strand of NC_053204.1, from coordinate 6,771,621 downwards.
ATCGATAATATCGATATAAATAATAACTATCGATGTCAATATCGATTTCGATATCAATTTCGATATTGATATCGATATCGATACTGACATCGATAGTTATTATTTATATCGATATTATCGACATCGATATCGATATCGGATATTAATAATAACTATCGATATCGATATCAATATCGATATAAATAATAACTATCGATATCGATGTTGATATCGTTATCGATATCGATACCGATATCGATAATATAACTGATTTTGATAGCGATATCGATATCGATAATATCGATATAAATAATAACTATCGATATCGATATCGATATCGATATCGATATTGTTTTAATATATTGATATAGATAAAAACTATCGATATCGATAGTTTTAATATATTGATATAGATAAAAACTATCGATATCGATATTAATAATAACTATCGATATCGATATGTATAATAACTATCAATATCGATATTAATAATAACTATCGATATCGATATTAATAATAACTATCGATATCGATATAAATAATTACTATCGATATCGATATCGGATATTAATAATAACTATCGATATCGATATAAATAATAACTATCGATATCGATATCAATTTTAAAATTGATGTCGATATCGATATTAATTTTAAAATTTATATCGATATTGACATCGATAGTTATTATTTATATCGATATTATCGACATCGATATCGATATCAATTTTATTATCAATATCGATATCGATATCGATTTTAATAAAAACTATCGATATCGATATTAATAATAACTATCGATATCGATATTAATAATAACTATCGATATCGATATTAATAATAACTATCAATATCGATATTAATAATAACTATCGATATCGATATTGTTTAAATACATAGATATAGATTAAAACTATCGATATCGATATTAATATCGATATAAATAATAACTATCGATATCGATATTGATATCGTTATCGATATCGATACCGATATCGATAATATAACTGATTTTGATAGCGATATCGATATCGATAATATCGATATAAATAATAACTATCGATATCGATATCGATATCGATATTGTTTTAATATATTGATATAGATAAAAACTATCGATATCGATAGTTTTAATATATTGATATAGATATTATTTATATCGATATTATCGATATCGATATCGCTATCAAAATCAGTAATATTATCGATATCGGTATCGATATCGATAACGATATCAATATCGATATCGATAGTTATTATTTATATCGATATTGATATCGATATCGATAGTTATTATTAATATCCGATATCGATATCGATATCAATAATAAATCGATGTCAATATCGATATCGATATCGATATAAATAATAACTATATCAATATATTAAAACTATCGATATCGATAGTTTTTATCTATATCAATATATTGACATCGATTATTAATAATAACTATCAATATCGATATTAATAATTACTATCGATATCGATATAAATAATAACTATCGATGTCAATATTGTTTAAATACATTGATATAGATAAAAACTATCGATATCGATATTAATAATAACTATCAATATCGATATTAATAATAACTATCGATATCGATATAAATAATAACTATACATATCGATATCGATAGTTATTAATAATCAAATTAATAATAACAATATCAATATCGACATCGATATCGATATCAATTTTATTATCGATATCGATATCGATATATTAATAATTAACTATTATTAATAATATATATTAAATTATTATTAATAATTAATAATAGGATATTAATAAAGACTATCGATATCGATAGTTTTTATCTATATCAATATATTAAAACAATATCGATATCGATATCGATAATAAAATTATATCGATATCGATATCGATATTGACATCGATAGTTATTATTTATATCGATATTATCGACATCGATATCGATATCGATATCGGATATTAATAATAACTATCGATATCGATATCAATATCGATATAAATAATAACTATCGATATCGATATTGTTTAAATACATAGATATAGATTAAAACTATCGATATCGATATTAATAATAACTATCGATATCGATATTAATTTTAAAATTTATATCGATATTGACATCGATAGTTATTATTTATATCGATATTATCGACATCGATATCGATATCAATTTTATTATCAATATCGATATCGATATCGATTTTAATAAAAACTATCGATATCGATATTAATAATAACTATCGATATCGATATTAATAATAACTATCGATATCGATATTAATAATAACTATCAATATCGATATTAATAATAACTATCGATATCGATATTGTTTAAATACATAGATATATATTAAAACTATCGATATCGATATTAATAATAACTATCGATATCGATATGTATAATAACTATCGATATTGATATTGTTTTAATATATTGATATAGATAAAAACTGATTTTGATAGCGATATCGATATCGATATTAATATTGATATCGATATTGATATCGTTATCGATATCGATACCGATATCGATATAAAAACTGATATCGATAGCATTATCGATATCGATAATATCGATATAAATAATAACTATCGATATCGATATCGATTTTAAAATTGATGTCGATATCAATATTAATTTTAAAATTTATATCGATATTGATATCGATATTGACATCGATAGTTATTATTAATATCGATATCGATAGTTATTATTAATATCAATATTATGATCGATATTAAAATCGATGTCAATATCGATATCGATTTTGATATCGACATTAAATTTATATCGATATTGATATCGAAATCGATATTGACATCGATAGTTATTATTTTATCGATATTATCGATATCGATATCAATTTTAGTATCGATATCGATATTAATAATAACTATCAATATCGATATTAATAATAACTATCGATATCGATATAAATAATAACTATACATATCGATATCGATAGTTATTATTAATATCGATATCGATAGTTATTATTAATATCGATATCGATAGTCTTTATTAATATCCGATATCGATATCGATATCGATAATAAATTTGATATCGATATCGATGTCGATATTGATATTGTTATTATTAATTTGATTATTAATAACTATCGATATCGATATGTATAGTTATTATTTATATCGATATCGATAGTTAATTTATTAATTCATCGACAATAATATCAATAATATAAAATCGATAATAATAACTATCGATGTCGATATTAATAATAACTATCGATATCGATATTAATAATAACTATCGATGTCGATATTAATAATAACTATCGATATCGATATCAATATCGATAAAAATAATAACTATCGATATTATCGATATCGATATCGCTATCAAAATCAGTTTTATTATCGATATCGGTATCGATATCGATAACGATATCAATATCGATATCGATAGTTATTATTTATATCGATATTGATATCGATATCGATAGTTATTATTTTTATCGATATTGATATCGATATCGATAGTTATTATTAATATCGATATCGATAGTTATTATTAATATCGACATCGATAGTTATTATTATCGATTTTATATTATTGATATTATTGTCGATGAATTAATAAATTAATAAAATTAATAATAATCAACATCGACATCGATATCGATATCAATTTTATTATTGATATCGATATCGATATCGATGTTGATATTGTTATTATTAATTTTATTAATTTTATTCATAATAACTATCGATATCGATAGTTTTTAACTATATCAATATATTAAAACTATCGATATTGATAGTTTTTATCTATATCAATATATTAAAACAATATCGATAATAAAACTGATTTTGATAGCGATATCGATGTCGATAGTTATTATGGATATCGATATCGATAGTTATTATTTATATCGATATTGATATCGATATCGATATTGATATCGATAGGTATTATTTATATCGATATTATCGATATCGATATCGCTATCAAAATCAGTTTTATTATCGATATCGGTATCGATATCGATAACGATATCAATATCGATATTTATATCGATATCGATAGTTTTTATCTATATCAATATATTAAAACTATCGATATCGATAGTTTTTAACTATATCAATATATTAAAACTATCGATATCCATAGTTTTTATCTATATCTATATATTAAAACAATATCGATAATAAAACTGATTTTGATAGCGATATCGATGTCGATAGTTATTATGGATATCGATATCGATAGTTATTATTTATATCGATATGGATATCGATATCGATATTGATATCGATAGGTATTATTTATATCGATATTATCGATATCGATATCGCTATCAAAATCAGTTTTATTATCGATATCGGTATCGATATCGATAACGATATCAATATCGATATCGATAGTTATTATTTATATCGATTTTGATATCGATATCGATAGTTATTATTTTTATCGATATTGATATCGATATCGATAGTTATTATTAATATTGATGTCGATAGTTATTATTAATATCGATATCGATAGTTATTATTAATATCGATATCGATATCGATGTCTATATTGTTATTATTAATTTTATATCGATATAAATAATAATTATCGATATCGATAGTTATTATTTATATCGATATCGATAGTTATTATTAATATCGATATTGATAGTTATTATTAATATCGATATCGATATCGATACCGATATCGATAATATAACTGATTTTGATAGCGATATCGATATCGATAATATCGATATAAATAATAACTATCGATATCGATATCGATATCGATATCTATATTGTTTTAATATATTGATATAGATAAAAACTATCGATATCGATAAGTTTAATATATTGATATAGATAAAAACTATCGATATCGATATTAATAATAACTATCGATATCGATATGTATAATAACTATCAATATCGATATTAATAATAACTATCGATATCGATATTAATAATAACTATCGATATCGATATTAATAATAACTATCGATATCGATATAAATAATTACTATCGATATCGATATTGTTTAAATACATAGATATAGATAAAAACTATCGATATCGGATATTAATAATAACTATCGATATCGATATAAATAATAACTATCGATATCGATATTGTTTAAATACATAGATATAGATTAAAACTATCGATATCGATATTAATAATAACTATCGATATCGATATCAATTTTAAAATTGATGTCGATATCGATATTAATTTTAAAATTTATATCGATATTGACATCGATAGTTATTATTTATATCGATATTATCGACATCGATATCGATATCAATTTTATTATCGATGTCGATATCGATATCGGATATTAATAAAGACTATCGATATCGATATTAATAATATCGATATCGATAGTTATTATTAATATCCGATATCGATATCGATATCAATAATAAATCGATGTCAATATCGATATCGATATCGATATAAATAATAACTATCGATATCGATATTGACATCGATTATTAATAATAACTATCAATATCGATATTTATTATTACTATCGATATCGATATAAATAATAACTATCGATATCAATATTGTTTATAATACATTGATATAGATAAAAACTATCGATATCGATATTAATAATAACTATCAATATCGATATTAATAATAACTATCGATATCGATATAAATAATAACTATACATATCGATATCGATAGTTATTAATAATCAAATTAATAATAACAATATCAATATCGACATCGATATCGATATAATTTTATTATCGATATCGATATCGATATAATAATAATTAACTATTATTAATAATATATATTAAATTATTATTAATAATTAATAATAGGATATTAATAAAGACTATCGATATCGATAGTTTTTATCTATATCAATATATTAAAACAACTATCGATATCGATATCGATATCGATAGTTATTATTTATATCGATATTATCGATATCGATATCGCTATCAAAATCAGTTATATTATCGATATCGGTATCGATATCGATAACGATATCAATATCGATATCGATAGTTATTATTTATATCGATATTGATATCGATATCGATAGTTATTATTAATATCGATATTGATAGTTATTATACATATCGATATCGATAGTTATTATTAATATCGATATCGATAGTTTTTATCTATATCAATATATTAAAACAATATCGATATCGATAATAAAATTATATCGATATCGATATCGATATTGACATCGATAGTTATTATTTATATCGATATTATCGACATCGATATCGATATCGATATCGGATATTAATAATAACTATCGATATCGATATCAATATCGATATAAATAATAACTATCGATATCGATTTTGATATCGTTATCGATATCGATACCGATATCGATAATATAACTGATTTTGATAGCGATATCGATATCGATAATATCGATATAAATAATAACTATCGATATCGATATTGTTTAAATACATAGATATAGATAAAAACTATCGATATCGGATATTAATAATAACTATCGATATCGATATAAATAATAACTATCGATATCGATATTGTTTAAATACATAGATATAGATTAAAACTATCGATATCGATATTAATAATAACTATCGATATTATCGACATCGATATCGATATCAATTTTATTATCGATGTCGATATCGATATCGGATATTAATAAAGACTATCGATATCGATAGTTTTTATCTATATCAATATATTAAAACAATATCGATATCGATATCGATAATAAAATTATATCGATATCGATATTGATATCGTTATCGATATCGATACCGATATCGATAATATAACTGATTTTGATAGCGATATCGATATCGATAATATCGATATCGATAATATCGATATAAATAATAACTATCGATATCGATATTGTTTAAATACATAGATATAGATAAAAACTATCGATATCGGATATTAATAATAACTATCGATATCGATATAAATAATAACTATCGATATCGATATTGTTTAAAAACATAGATATAGATTAAAACTATCGATATCGATATTAATAATAACTATCGATATCGATATCAATTTTAAAATTGATGTCGATATCGATATTAATTTTAAAATTTATATCGATATTGACATCGATAGTTATTATTTATATCGATATTATCGACATCGATATCGATATCAATTTTATTATCGATGTCGATATCGATATCGATATCGGATATTAATAATAACTATCGATATCGATATCGATATCGATATTGACATCGATTATTAATAATAACTATCAATATCGATATTAATAATTACTATCGATATCGATATAAATAATAACTATCGATATCAATATTGTTTAAATACATTGATATAGATAAAAACTATCGATATCGATATTAATAATAACTATCAATATCGATATTAATAATAACTATCGATATCGATATAAATAATAACTATACATATTGATATCGATAGTTATTAATAATCAAATTAATAATAACAATATCAATATCGACATCGATATCGATATAATTTTATTATCGATATCGATATCGATATATTAATAATTAACTATTATTAATAATATATATTAAATTATTATTAATAATTAATAATAGGAGATTAATAAAGACTATCGATATCGATAGTTTTTATCTATATCAATATATTAAAACAATATCGATATCGATATCGATATCGATAGTTATTATTTATATCGATATTATCGATATCGATATCGCTATCAAAATCAGTTATATTATCGATATCGGTATCGATATCGATAACGATATCAATATCGATATCGATAGTTATTATTTATATCGATATTGATATCGATATCGATAGTTATTATTAATATCCGATATCGATATCGATATCAATAATAAATCGATGTCAATATCGATATCGATATCGATATTGACATCGATATTGACATCGATTTTAATATCGATCATAATATCGATATTAATAATAACTATCAATATCGATATTGTTTTAATATATTGATATAGATAAAAACTATCGATATCGATATTAATAATAACTATCGATATCGATATTAATAATAACTATCGATATCGATAATAAAATTGATATCGATATCGATGTCGATAATATCGATATAAATAATAACTATCGATGTCAATATCGATTTCGATATCAATTTCGATATTGATATCGATATCGATATCGATACCGATATCGATAATATAACTGATTTTGATAGCGATATCGATATCGATAATATCGATATAAATAATAACTATCGATATCGATATCGATATCGATATCGATATTGTTTTAATATATTGATATAGATAAAAACAATCGATATCGATATTAATAATAACTATCGATATCGATATGTATAATAACTATCAATATCGATATTAATAATAACTATCGATATCGATAATATCGATATAAATAATAACTATCGATATCGATATTGTTTAAATACATAGATATAGATAAAAACTATCGATATCGGATATTAATAATAACTATCAATATCGATATTAATAATAACTATCAATATCGATATAAATAATAACTATACATATCGATATCGATAGTTATTTATAATCAAATTAATAATAACAATATCAATATCGACATCGATATCGATATAATTTTATTATCGATATCGATATCGATATATTAATAATTAACTATTATTAATAATATATATTAAATTATTATTAATAATTAATAATAGGATATTAATAAAGACTATCGATATCGATAGTTTTTATCTATATCAATATATTAAAACAATATCGATATCGATAGTTTTTATTTATATCGATATTATCGATATCGATATCGCTATCAAAATCAGTTATATTATCGATATCGGTATCGATATCGATAACGATATCAATATCGATATCGATAGTTATTATTTATATCGATATTGATATCGATATCGATAGTTATTATTAATATCCGATATCGATATCGATATCAATAATAAATCGATGTCAATATCGATATCGATATCGATATTGACATCGATATTGACATCGATTTTAATATCGATCATAATATCGATATTAATAATAACTATCAATATCGATATTGTTTAAATATATTGATTAAGATAAAAACTATCGATATCGATATTTATAATAACTATCGATATCGATATTTATAATAACTATCGATATCGATATTAATAATAACTATCGATATCGATAATAAAATATATATAGATATCGATGTCGATAATATCGATATAAATAATAACTATCGATGTCAATATCGATTTCGATATCAATTTCGATATTGATATCGATATCGATATTGACATCGATAGTTATTATTTATATCGATATTATCGACATCGATATCGATATCGATATCGGATATTAATAATATCTATCGATATCGATATCAATATCGATATAAATAATAACTATCGATATCGATATTGATATCGTTATCGATATCGATACCGATATCGATAATATAACTGATTTTGATAGCGATATCGATATTAATAATAACTATCGATATCGATATCGATATCGCTATCAAAATCAGTTTTATTATCGATATCGGTATCGATATCGATAACGATATCAATATCGATATCGATAGTTATTATTTATATCGATATTGATATCGATATCGATAGTTATTATTTTTATCGATATTGATATCGATATCGATAGTTATTATTAATATCGATATTGATAGTTATTATTAATATCGACATCGATAGTTATTATTATCGATTTTATATTATTGATATTATTGTCGATGAATTAATAAATTAATAAAATTAATAATAACAATATCAACATCGACATCGATATCGATATCAATTTTATTATTGATATCGATATCGATATCGATGTTGATATTGTTATTATTAATTTTATTAATTTTATTTATAATAACTATCGATATCGATAGTTTTTAACTATATCAATATATTAAAACTATCGATATTGATAGTTTTTATCTATATCAATATATTAAAACAATATCGATAATAAAACTGATTTTGATAGCGATATCGATGTCGATAGTTATTATGGATATCGATATCGATAGTTATTATTTATATCGATATTGATATCGATATCGATATTGATATCGATAGGTATTATTTATATCGATATTATCGATATCGATATCGCTATCAAAATCAGTTTTATTATCGATATCGGTATCGATATCGATAACGATATCAATATCGATATTTATATCGATATCGATAGTTTTTATCTATATCAATATATTAAAACTATCGATATCGATAGTTTTTAACTATATCAATATATTAAAACTATCGATATCGATAGTTTTTATCTATATCAATATATTAAAACAATATCGATAATAAAACTGATTTTGATAGCGATATCGATGTCGATAGTTATTATGGATATCGATATCGATAGTTATTATTTATATCGATATTGATATCGATAGGTATTATTTATATCGATATTATCGATATCGATATCGCTATCAAAATCAGTTTTATTATCGATATCGGTATCGATATCGATAACGATATCAATATCGATATCGATAGTTATTATTTATATCGATATTGATATCGATATCGATAGTTATTATTTTTATCGATATTGATATCGATATCGATAGGTCTTATTAATATTGATGTCGATAGTTATTATTAATATCGATATCGATAGTTATTATTAATATCGATATCGATATCGATGTCTATATTGTTATTATTAATTTTATATCGATATAAATAATAACTATCGATATCGATAGTTATTATTTATGTCGATATTGATAGTTATTATTAATATCGATATTGATAGTTATTATTAATATCGATATCGATAGTTATTATTAATATCGATATCGATAGTTTTTATTAAAATCGATATCGATAGTTATTATTAATATCCTATATCGATATCGATATCGATAATAAAATTGATATCGATATCGATGTCGATAAAAAAAAACCAAGTGTATAAAATTCACTTTACCTAATGTTAAAACACGTGAAAACCACTGTACTACTTAATAATGAGGAACTGAAACTGGAGGATACGACAGTTTTTCTAGGAATAACGTTAGATTCTAAACTTCAATGGGGCCCTCATGTAAATAATTTATCGAACAGGCTTAGTTCTGCTGCCTATGCGGTAAAGAAGATACGCCATATGACCGACGTAGAAACTGCTAGACTGGTATATTTTAGTTACTTTCACAGCATTATGTCATATGGAATTTTACTTTGGGGTAATGCTGCTGATATTAGCACTATTTTCGTGCTGCAGAAGAGGGCTGTTCGTTCTATCTACAAAATGGGTCCGAGAGAGTCATTGAGAGATAAATTTAAAGATTTTAAAATAATGACAGTGTATAATAAGTACATATTTGAAAATTTAATGTACGTCCATAAAAACATTTCTAAATTTAAGAAAAAATGTGACTGCAATAATTTAAACATTAGAAGTAAGAATAAACTTACAGTGCAATATACTAGGTTACATAAAATTCATAATTCGTTTAAAGGAAATTGCATACAATTTTACAATAAACTACCAATTGACATCTTGGAGATGTCTCTTAAAAAGTTCAAAGTTTGTATTAAACGTAAGCTTATAGAAAAGTCCTATTATAGTATAAAGGACTACGTCAACGATAAAAAAGCTTGGGTGTAAATTATTGCTCTAACCAGGTTGCTCTTCTAATAATTTAAAATGACATTGTGAGATGGCGATAACAAAAAAAAAAAAAAAAACACCCGGCTAAGTTTGTTGTGGGCTTCTTCTTAGACCGGGACGCGTTTGGAACCCTCGTAGCTTTAGTTTTAAGTTTACGAATGTGGTTATCGCCATCATCTCACTACCGTGTAATTCTTATGTACGCATCAAAAGTGCCACCTGTGGGCCTACTTGAATAAAGATATTTTTGACTTTGACTTTGACTTTGATAATATCGATATAAATAATACCTATCGATATCAATATCGATATCGATATCAATATCGATATAAATAATAACTATCGATATCGATATCCATAATAACTATCGACATCGATATCGCTATCAAAATCAGTTTTATTATCGATATCGGTAACGATATCAATATCGATATCGATAGTTATTATTTATATCGATATTGATATCGATATCGATAGTTATTATTAATATTGATGTCGATAGTTATTATTAATATCGATATCGATAGTTATTATTAATATCGATATCGATAGTTATTATTAATATCGACATCGATAGTTATTATTAATATCGATATCGATAGTTATTATTAATATCCGATATCGATATCGATATCAATAATAAAATTGATATCGATATCGATGTCGATGAATTAATAAAATTGATATCGATATCGATGTCGATGAATTAATAAATTAATAAAATTAATAATAACAATATCAACATCGACATCGATATCGATTTTATTATTGATATCGATATCGATATCGATGTTGATATTGTTATTATTAATTTTATTAATTTTATTCATAATAACTATCGATATCGATAGTTATTATTTATATCGATATCGATAGTTTTTATCTATATCAATATATTAAAACTATCGATATCGATAGTTTTTAACTATATCAATATATTAAAACTATCGATATCGGATATTAATAATAACTATCGATATCGATATTTATAATAACTATTGATATCGATATCAATTTTATTATTGATATCGATATCGATATCGATAGTTATTATTTATATTGATATTATCGATATAGATATCGCTATCAAAATCAGTTATATTATCGATATCGGTATCGATATCGATAACGATATCAATATCGATATCGATAGTTATTATTTATATCGATATTGATATCGATATCGATAGTTATTATTAATATCCGATATCGATAGTTTTAATATATTGATATAGTTAAAAACTATCGATATCGATAGTTTTAATATATTGATATAGATAAAAACTATCGATATCGATATAAATAATAACTATCGATATCGATAGTTTTTATGAATAAAATTAATAAAATTAATAATAACAATATCAACATCGATATCGATATCGATATCAATTTTATTATTGATATCGATATCGATATCGGATATTAATAATAACTATCGATATCGATATCAATATCGATTTAAATAATAACTATCGATATCGATATTGATATCGTTACCGATATCGATAATAAAATTGATATCGATATCGATGTCGATAATATCGATATAAATAATAACTTTCGATGTCAATATCGATATCGATATCAATATCTATATAAATTTTAAAATTAATATCGATATCGACATCAATTTTAAAATTGATATCGCTACTAACTTTCGATATCAAAATCGATATAAATTTTAAAATTAATATCGACATCGACATTTATTTTAAAATTGATATCAATATCGATAGTTATTATTTATATCGATATCGATAGTTTTTATCCATATCAATATATTAAAACAATATCGATATCGATAGTTTTTTTTTATATCGATATCGATAGTTATTATTAATATCGATATTGATAGTTATTATTAATATCGATATCGATAGTTATTATTAATATCGATATCGACAGTTTTTATTAAAATCGATATCGATAGTTATTATTAATATCCTATATAAATAATAACTATCGATATCGATAGTTATTATGAATAAAATTAATAAAATTAATAATAACAATATCAACATCGATATCGATATCGATATCAATTTTATTATTGATATTGATATCGTTATCGATATCGATAATAAAATTGATATCGATATCGATGTCGATAATATCGATATAAATAATAACTATCGATGTCAATATCGATATCGATATCGAAAGTTATTATTTATATCGATATTGATAGTTATTATTAATATCGATATTGATAGTTATTATTAATATCGATATCGATAGTTTTTATCTATATCAATGTATTTAAACAATATCGATAGCGATAGTTATTATTTATATCGATATCGATAGTTATTATTAATATCCGATATCGATACCGATATCGGTAGTTATTATTTATATCGATATTGATATCGATATCGATAGTTATTATTAATATCGATATCGATGTCGGTATCGATATCGGTATTGATATCGATAACGATATCAATATCGATATCGATAGTTATTATTTATATCGATATTGATATCGATATCGATAGTTATTATTAATATTGATGTCGATAGTTATAGAATAGAATAGCAAAACTTTATTGCAACACAACAAAAAAAAAAGGAAAATACAAGGAAAACAGTAATAGTACTTAGTGCTAGGGTGCAAAGGCGGCCTTATCACTAAAAGTGATCTTTTAAAGGCAACCTGAGCGTACGAAGCCGATAAAAGAGTGGAAAATGGATGGTGCATATAGTAAGTTACAAAAAAAAACAAAAAAAAAAAGAAATGTAATATAAACTTACATGAACATACATACTACATTTACATATTAACTACACAAATACCAACATAAATTTATATATACTATGATAGATATATGTTATATATTTATGCTATTATAAACTTACATACTACTCAATTACATAGATAAGTAATAATTCTTTAAGCGATGTTTAAACAGGTGAATGGTTTCGGAATGACGTATTTCCCAGGGGAGCGAGTTCCACAGTGTTACAGCTTTAACAGTGAATGACTCGTTATAGCGTGAGAGCGAGATAAGGGAATCTCAAGCTTGTTGTCATTCGCCGACCGGAGACTGACAAGATGCTGAGAGAAGGAAAAACGCTCTTTAAGGTAAAGCGGAGAGATAGGACTATATAGAAGAGAATAAAGTAAAGTAAGAATATGGATATTTCGCCTATCATTAACAGTTACCCACTTGAGTTGCTGACGGTAATGAGTAATTTGGTCAAATTTCTTAAGCCCAAAGATAAATCTTATGATTAGATTTTGGAGCCGCTCAAGTTTATTAAGAAGGTACTGGGGTATATCAGAATAACACGTGTCTGCGTAGTCCACTATAGGAAGTAAAAGAGAGTGGGCCAGACAAATTTTGGTACGAATAGGTAAAAAGTATTTCCACCTTTTAAGCCTACCAATTACAGCGTAGATCTTGCGACTAAGCTCGGATATTTGAGGACCCCATGAGAGCGTATTATCCATGATAATACCCAAGTTTTTAACAGAACTGCTGAACTCAAGTATAGCGCCATCAAAGACTACAGAAGGAAGAGACGAGAAGCTAACTTTAGAGATTTGCTGCCGGCTGCCGATTAAGATGACCTGGGATTTACTAGCATTTATAGACAACCCATTCGATTTACTCCATGAACTAATTAAGTTCAGGTCCGAATTCAAACGAGTGATAGCCCCCGATATGTCATCAACAGAGGTTGACGTATAAATCTGAAAGTCATCAGCATAGAGATGGAAAGACAGCGAAAGCAAATCTGTCAATGAGTTTATAAAAATGGAAAAAAGTAGAGGAGAAAGAACACCACCTTGTGGGACGCCAGCACTGAGACTGCACCAAGAAGAACACTTACTATCAATACGTACACACTGTTTACGGTCAAAGAGGTATGAACGAAACCAATTTAAATCATTACAGGATATATTTATGGAATCAAGAATAGCCAGAAGAATTTCAAAATCTACTGTATTGAAAGCATTAGAGAAATCGAGTAATGCTAAGACAGTTACTTTTTGTTCATCCATACCGCATCTAATATCATCGCAAATTTTAACAAGGGCTGTAGTAGTACTGTGTCCAGGACGAAATCCAGATTGATAGGGACTTAAAATGTTATTTTGCTAAGAAATAGAGATAATTGCCCATGAACAATGCGCTCCAGGACTTTTGACAGGAAAGGTAAAATAGAGATAGGCCTATAATGAGAAAAAGATGAAGGTTGGTTAATTTTCGAAATAGGTATGACATGTGCCAGCCGCCACACATTAGGGAAAGTGTAAGTGAAGAGAGAACTATTAAAGATATGGCAAAGTACAGGTAATACATAAGCAAGAGCTAGCATAATCATTTTGCGACTAACACCATCACTACCAATGGCATCAGATTGGATAGCCATAATATGCTTTTTGACATCATCAGCAGTGACAGCGTCAAAATTGAATACTGCATGGTTAGGTTTAGGCTGCAAAGAAATTTTATTCAGGGTCCGAGCTCTGGTTACGTCATCTAATATTGTTACTGTGGATAAATGTTTGTTAAGGGCATCAGTATCAATATTGAAATCAGATACGGATAATTTACGCTGTCGTCCAATGCCCAAGCGTCAAGAAATTTCCATATCTTGGCTGAATCCTTGCTATCCAAAGAAGTATGTATAAAGTTACGCTGAGCATCGCGACAAGTCTTGTTGCAAAGGTTACGTGCCTTTTTATATTTTTGTAAATTTTCAGGTGATGGATTGATTTTAAATTTCGACTTAGCAGCATTTCGCTTCGCCATCAAACCCCTTATTTCTACAGTAAGCCAAGGAGCTGGGAGATGTTTAAGTTTAATTGGCCGAAGAGGCGCATGCACATCAAAGAGATCAATAAGAAGAGAATTAAAGATTGAAATTTTATCATTTACATCCGGGGCATCCAAAATAACATCCCAGTCAATCCGGCTAAGATCATGCATAAACTTATCATTATCAAAGCTCTTGAAGCTTCGCCGCATCACGACTGTAGGTTTAACCCTGGGCGGGCGAATTTTATAGGATAAGAATACTAAGTCATGATATGAAAAAGCTTCGGCTGGAAGCTGGCCATGCACATTAATACGCTCAGGTGAAGAGACGATCATTAAATCCAGTTGTGAAGGTACGCAGTTGGGAAAAAAATGAGTTGCATTAGTGCTGAGCAGATTTAAATTGGCGCTATTAACAATACTTACAAGGCGCCTAGCTCGTGAGTCATTCTTGATAAGGCAAGTGTTAAAATCACCCATAATAATAGTGTGATCAACACTTGGGACATAACTATCTAATAAAATCTCAAAACTATCAAAATAGTCAACACGCAGTGACGGACTATAAAACACACCAAGCAAAAGCTTCAGAGAACCAAAAAGAACCTCAACAAAAATTTGCTCAGAAGAATCACAGTATTGGGAAGGCGACTTATTTAAAATTGAGAAGGGGATGTGGCTACGGAGATATATGGCTACCCCTCCCCCACCTTTCCCAGTTCGATCATTCCTGATTAAATGAAATCCTGGCAAGGAATATGAAGTTGAAGGCAGACAAGACTTGAGAAACGTTTCCGAAACCAGGATAGCATGTATGTCTTTAACGTCGAAAGAAGTTAAGAGGTCTGGATAGTGGGAAGGGATGCTCTGCGCATTAATATGAATTACATTAAAACTTTTAGAGTGCGGAGAGAAGGCAGAGTCTAGAGCCGAATTTATAGAAAAAGAAGTGCTGTGGAAACTGTCATCAGATGTTGAGGTGCATTCTGAGAAAACGCCACTACCGCCATCCGACCCATCACTGCACATACCGTCATCGCTAATCATAACTTAAATATGTTTATTTATAGATATATAAATATGTGTATAATATATAGATTTTAAATATTTATACAAAATATAGTTTGATAATTATATGTTACAACAGAAACAAATAAAAACAATACTAATATGCGCCAAAAAAAAAAACCACCCATCAGCAGTAACCGACTTAAAAAACAAAAACATAAAAATTGGTATTTATCACACCATGTGGCGACCATCAGCCGAAACTAAACCTATCTTTAAATAAATAAGTAGTTCAAACACAAGCATAAAAAATAAAAAATAAAAATAAAATAAAAACAGAAAAATGAAATCTTTGCAATAATGCAAATTATTTTTATTTTATCGATATTATCGACATCGATATCGATATTAATTTTATTATCGATATCGATATCGATATCGGATATTAATAATAACTATCGATATCGATATTAATAAAAACTATCGATATCGATATTAATAATAACTATCGATATCGATATCAATTTTATTATCGATATCGATATCGATATCGGATATTAATAATAACTATCGATATCGATATTAATAAAAACTATCGATATCGATATTAATAATAACTATCGATATCGATATTAATAATAACTATCGATATCGATATTAATAATAACTATCAATATCGATATTAATAATAACTATCGATATCGATATGAATAATAACTATCGATATCGATATTGTTTAAATATATAGATATAGATAAAAACTATCGATATCGATATTAATTATAACTATCGATATCGATATTAATAATAACTATCGATATCAATATCAATATCGATATAAATAATAACTATCGATATCGATATCGATAATAAAATTGATATCGATATCGATGTCGATAATATCGATATAAATAATAACTATCGATGTCAATATCGATATCGATATCAATATCGATATAAATTTTAAAATTAATATCGATATCGACATCAATTTTAAAATTGATATCGATATCGATAGTTATTATTTATATCGATATTATCGATATCGATATCGCTATCGAAATCAGTTTTATTATCGATATTGGTATCGAAATCGATAACGATATCAATATCGATATCGATAGTTATTATTTATATCGATATTGATATCGATATCGATAGTTATTATTAATATCGATATCGATAGGTTTTATTAATATCAATATCGATAGTTATTATTAATATCGATATCGAGAAAATTCAAAAAATTCAAAATTCAAAATTTATTTATTTCAAGTAGGCCTAATATAAGCACTTTTGAAACGTCAAGTCTGTCTGTTTGTAGTGATTCTACCACCGGTTCGGAAGGCAGATTCTACCGAGAAGAAGCCGGCAAGAAACTCAGCAGTTGCTCTTTTCCAACATCAACAATTTACATTTTGCATTTTAACATTCATTTTTCTATCTTGTGTGAGCTGAAAGCGGAGCCGGAAGCTTCCAAGCAACCTTGTCATTAAAAAATTCATCAATTGTATAGTAACCTCGCTGTAATAAGTGTGTTTTAACAAATTCTTTAAACTTGTGCATTGGCAGGTCCAAAATCACCTTAGGAATCATATTATAAAAGCGTATACTCAATCCCACAAATGATCCCTGTACCTTAACGCAGACGATATGCAGATGACACTAATTTATGACCATTTCTTGTAAGTCGACTGTTTATGTCCACTTTTTGTTTATAAATACTAATATGTTGTCTTACAAATTTTATATTGTTATAAATATATTGTGAAGCTACAGTAAGTATGCCTATTTCTTTAAACTTCTCACGGAGGGATTCGTGTGATTTAAGTTTATATATTGACCGTACAGCTCTTTTCTGCAATATAAATATAGTTTCGATATCAGCTGCTTTTCCCCATAACAAGATTCCATAGGACATAACACTATGAAAGTACGCAAAATAAACTAGCCTAGCTATTTCAGCGTCAGTAATCCGTCTAATTTTTCTGACTGCGTAGGCAGCCGAGCTTAGTTTACCCGCTAGTGAATCTATATGGGCACCCCACTGTAGCTTATTATCCAAGGTCACGCCCAGAAAAACTGTGGAAGTCTCTATTCTTAGTGATTCACCATTTATCATTATATTTTTATCAATTTTCTTTACATTTGGTAAGATAAATTCGACACACTTTGTTTTTTTTGCATTTAAAAGTAAGTTGTTAACTGTAAACCAGTGCGACACATGCGACATAACACGGTTTACTTCGTCAGAGTTATCTTTACTCCTATCAGTCTTAAAAATTAGAGATGTATCATCTGCAAACAATACAATGTCGCATGTTCCACTGACATGGTACGGTAGATCATTTATATACACTAAAAATAGAAAAGGACCCAAAATCGAGCCTTGTGGGACACCCATTGAGGTATTTGAACGATAGCGATATCGATATCGATAATATCGATAGAAATAATAACTATCGATATCGATATCAATTTTAAAATTGATGTCGATATCGATATCGATAACGATATTAATATCGATATCGATAACGATATCAATATCGATATCGATAACGATATCAATATCGATATCGATAACGATATCAATATCGATATCGATAGTTATTATTTATATCGATATTGACATCGATTTTAATATCGATCATAATATCGATATTAATAATAACTATCGATATCGATATTAATAATAACTATCGATATCGATATTAATAATAACTATCGATATCGATATCAATATCGTTATCGATATCGATACCGATATCGATAATAAAACTGATATCGATAGCGATATCGATATCGAAAATATCGATATCGATAATATCGATATCGATAGTTATTATTTATATCGATATTGATATTGATATCGATAGTTATTATTAATATCGATATCGATAGTTATTATTAATATCGATATCGATAGTTTTTTTTTATATCGATATCGATAATAATAAAACTGATATCGATAGCGATATCGATATTGACATTATATCTATATCGATATTGATATCGTTATCGATATCGATACCGATAGCGATAATAAAACTGATTTCGATAATAAAACTGATTTTAAAACTTATATCGATATCAATATCGATATAAATTTTAAAATTAATATCGATATCGACATCAATTTTAAAATTGATATCGATATCGATAGTTATTATTTATATCGATATTATCGATATCGATATCGCAATCAATTTCATTATCGATATCGATATCGATACCGATATCGATAATAAAACTGATTTCGATAATAAAACTGATTTCGATAATAAAACTGATTTTAAAATTTATATCGATATCGACATCAATCTATCGATATCGACATCAAGCTATCGATATCAGTTTTATTATCGATATCGATTTTAAAATTGATGTCGATATCGATTTTAATTTTAAAATTTATATCGATATTGATATCGTTATCGATATTGACATCGATATCGATATCGATATTGATATTAAATTTATATCGATATTGATATCGATATCGATATTGACATCGATAGTTATTATTTATATCGATATTATCGACATCGATATCGATATCAATTTTATTATCGATATCGATATCGATAACGATATCAATATCGATATCGATATTGACATCGACTTTTATATCGATATCGACATCAATTTTGATATCGACTATGATATCGATTACGATATCGATTATAATATCGATTATGATATGGATTTTAATAACGATTATAAATATCGATTATATATCGATTATAATATCGATTATGATATCGATTACAGATATCGATAATAATATCGATTATAATATCGATAACAGTAATCGATTATGATATCGAAAACAGATACTGATAATAATGTCGATTTTGATATCGATATTAATATCGATTACAGTATCACACTAAAGTCGTGGTGCTCTCCCGATATCCTACTAATCGTAATAATACCTAGCTGACCCGTGCAACTTCGTTGCACTAAATCGGTTATTACCGGAAAACACAAATAAAATGACCTTTTCTAAAAATGAATCCTAGCTAGATCGATTTATCGCTCCCGGAACCCTGTATACTAAATTTCATGAAAATCGTTGGAGCCGATTCCGAGATTCCAATTATATACAATATTTTTACATACAAGAATTGCTCGTTTAAAGATATAAGATAACAGGTAAAAAAAGCTTCATAAAGTAACATAGTCGAAGTTAACTTTCATGTGACCGAATAGGTAGATGTAGGTAGAAAATCTCACGCTAGACCCTGGTTACGGGTGAAACCGCGGAGATCAATTATTTTTCTAAATATGTATATAAACACTATAATTCGATTCTAAACTAAATTTATAGAGGTAATATTTCCAACAGTATATTTCTTTATGCCATCATGTCGTGACTTCGGCAAAAGAAATTGATCGCGTGATCGGCAATGTGTTTTCCCTCCAAAACCCCGCCATGGCGGCCATCTTCAAGTTGCACGCCAGACACTGCCTGTCACGTAGGCTATGAGCTAGTATGCAAAATATATTATTCGCTTCTCATACTCCTAAGTTTTGTTTATGCTAGATGTTGATGACTACTTTTTATAGCTCTTATGCAAAAAAGTGTTTACTTTTTACGAATCAGCAGGCTGATTCTGTATATTAGTTGAAAAAAAATTTGAAAAGTTGCCACCACTTCGTGCTAACCCGTTAAATGCATATTTTGAATTCAGAAACCTAAGTTACGAACTGATATGAGTTATGAGTTCATTTCGAATCGGTTTGCATTCAAAACTAGGTAATGTATAAAATTGTTTTTGCATTATTTCATGGAAAATTTCCACAGTTTATTATTATTATGATTATTTAGTAGTATTTTGGAGTTAGCTGACAGAAACAAAATATGCCTGCAGAATTTTTACTCACAAACTCCATCACAAAGGAATGATTAGGCAATATCATGTACGTGGTATTGACGAAATCATCAAATAAATCAAGAATTAAATACTTCTTTATAAGAAAAGGTGACTTACCAAATTCTTTTTTTAATTCAGTTTTAATGAAACAGACATTTACTAATAACTTACTTTGATATTGTTTTATTTCCTTGCATTCCTAGTAAAAAGTTGCAATTATTACTTACTGGACTTAGATGTGTACCATCGCCTTCAAAGATAAAGGTCTGGCATGAAAATGTCTGTTTGTACAACCAAACTACTATTTGCTATTTTATTTTCTCCTTACATAAAATATTATGATTTTTATTACAGTTGAAGTAACTCTAATTTTAATCATTGTGAATATACTTACAAATCTCGATCACAAAAGTTATCGAATCGGGTCCTAAGCCTCAATCGAAGGACGTTAGAGTAACATTGACCTAATTTTCTAAGTAATTTACGTTGTTTTAATGCTTTAGTATGACATATTTTGACACTGATTTATTTCAAAAAATCTACCACCCTACCAAGGACGTGCCACCAAGCGGTTAAGGTACGCTGTGGCGTAGAATCCGATCACAGTGCTATATGGCTTATAACTGCCATAAACGTAACAGGTTAGCCCGCTAACAAAAACCTCCTAACTTGTAATGGAATATATAAAAAGAAATACTATGAAGCTATATTGCGACGTAATAAAGTTTTTTTATATATTAAGGCAGCCTTACTCCTAGCCTATCAATTCCTGTGGAAAACGACGTAAAGCGAAAACTACAATCGTATACCGTAAAGTGTGAGCGAGACAAAACACAGGAAATCGAATTCTGATTCCGAAAAGCTTTCCATGCAATCGTCGTGTCTTGTCGGTCTTATTTTAAATTTCGAATCCGTGGGCGGGTGACATTGTCAGTGCAAAAAAGATTCTTTTTTTTTACTAATGAATAAATAATTAAATTTCAATTTTAATACATTCGAAATGTATTAATAAACTCGTTAATAATTTACTGAAAGGATTTTTATAGCGCAATATTTTTTCATCTCAAGTTTTATCCCAATACTTTTGAATAGTACGTGAAGAAGAGACAAAAAAATATAAAATAATTTGTATTGATGTTTATATTACCGAAAATAAAAAGGTATATTTTGGTCATATCCGGTCGGTTGTCGAATTTATTATTCGATAAGTGTAAGGAATGGGCTCGAATAGTTTCTTAAAAGCCAAATCTGTATATCGTACAAAGAGTGGTTCCAGCGGGGGTTCTGATAAGGAGATGAACGGGAAACTCAAACGGTCTAAAATTAGGCAAGTATTTATTTAAATTAAGAAAAGAAGTTTCTTTGCACTTTTTACTTTTCTGCGAAAGGCAAAACGGCATGATTCCAAAGCCTTTGAGAATAGAAAAATAAATTTAGTGCATTTTTTTTTGTATCAAGTTTAAGCAAAGGTTGTTAAAAATTGCAAGTTATTCAGCCCAGAACAGAAGTGTTAAAATTATTATTATTAGAATGCACTTAATTGTGTTAAAATACAAATTAACTGATCGAGAATGTCTACCTAATTACTTTTATAATGCGCTTTATATCATGGAATAAATGTATAAAAAGTTTCGTAATATAATATAAAACCTAAATACCTACCTTAAGTTTTCGATTTATTAGAGAGCATATTATAACCATCAAGCTATTTCAAAGCGCGCGGTTGACTATTGACGAATCTTATCACAAAATGTTCGTAAAAAAAGAGACCGATGTGTTAACTTACTCTCCTAGGCATGGGCACACCACTATTTTTTAACTCAACGCTGAAAGATTGAGTTTTAAAGGAAAACCCCTAAAATTTTTTGGCCCAACCCGGGAATCAGACTTAGTGGTCTGTAAAAGAAGGATAT
The DNA here is from genome assembly GCF_905163445.1 of Pararge aegeria. NCBI lineage: Eukaryota > Metazoa > Arthropoda > Insecta > Lepidoptera > Nymphalidae > Pararge > Pararge aegeria. The sequence goes on along the minus strand of NC_053204.1, from coordinate 6,747,444 downwards.
ATATTTATAATATTTTAAACTTACCTAAATGCACTACCTTTACTGAGAACCGACATCCAACCAAAAATCTATAAAGGACTTTCCGTAACCAGGCAATAATAATGTTTATCATGACAACGGTAACCATAGTAACGGCGCAATCGATACTCTGCAATAAAAAATACATCCACTTGAAGAGCGCAATGCGACGCAGAAGGAGTTCCAATTTCAAAACTTGAACTTTTCTTTTTTTTAATTTTCTTTTTTTAAAAATGTAACACTAGATTATCTAAGATGTATAACCCGTACTATTCGTGTAGGCGCCCAGTGAAAATGAACGAGTATGGATTGAAAAGAATACCGGATTATACAGAGTTGGCTTACAAGGAGGCAGTTTCGAAGCTGAGATATTTTTTATCTGGGAATAACGCACCGAGCGTAAGTTTTATTCCTTCCTTTTACAAATTTTGTTTGAAAACTTTTTATTTTAACTTTTTTGTCATTGAGTTTGTTATCTACATTCTGAAATTATCCTAATTTATTATTATAATTATAATTAGATATGCTGAAGTTTTAAAAGTTTTACAGTTTATATTAAATTACTTATCCAATGTTTTCTCTATTATTATTATACAAATAATTACGTAACATATCGAAAGCCTTTGTTATGGAATCGATTTTATTCACAATCTGGTACTTGACTGGTTTCATATCAGATAACCAGTAATCAAATTGGTTAGTTTTTCTTGAAATTTAATAATAGTAGGCCAGAAGTAGGTAAAACTTCGCCGATTCTTGGTCATTTGTTTGAAACTATTTTGTAAGAAGAGAATGGACGCTCTCGAATATGAGCTAATTAAATTTTGATATTTAGTTCTTAGTGTTTTATTCCCAGTTTCTACTAAGTTTTAATAGTCTTAACAATAGGTATATTTTTGTGATTTTGGAAAAAATATTATAATTACTTTATTGGCTAATTCATCACAGACAATAATTTCAAGTGTTTTAAAGGTAGAAAAAAAAACAATTGCAGTAAAATAAGTATACACAAATAAAAAAACAACGGTTATCTTTATGAATGTGTTCAAGTGTGAAAAAAGACACTGGGTTACTATTCCGAGGTTATGTCACGTTTATTAATAAGGCGTTAATGTTTCAAAGAAAATGATAATTACTTAGTTTTAAGCTAAAATGTAATATTTAAACTTATTTTAATTTTTATGCTAAACTGTAATAGTTTTTTGAAAGGGCTTAAAGGACTAGAATCCAGGGCCGTAAAATAAATTTAAAGAATATATATATTAATAAGGCCCTATATCTATGGTTTCACGTACAGGTACGTAGTTATGGAGGGTCAGCTTCCATTAAGAACCTCGACGAATCGGACGGTGATCTCGACAAGAAGTACTCCACTTCCTACAACACCCTGTCGGAATACAAACCGCGGCCAAGACTTACCGCCAAGTATGCTACCCTGTACGCCGATAGTCTGAACAACTATAATGCACCACTACAACCTACGATCACCACCACTGGTAAGAATGGCGTTTTCCGGAAAAAAAAATACAACAGCCCGTATTAAAAATTAGCACAGCACACCCAAAGTACACACGCAATGTAAATAAAAATATTTAAGCCAGTATTGGGAACACACAAATAATAAATTTAATAAATAATAAATTTAAAAAATACCTGATTGAGCGTTATACTTTTATTCAGTAAATGATTTTTTTGATGTTGAGCATCCCAAATAAAATCGTTTTCCCTACTATGCCTATACTATATCTTAATTGTTTTTTTTTAAAATTCATGGAATTTATAATTTTAAAAATGGCTGCGCCCAAACTTTTTGTAAGTACGTTACATATAATGTAATTTAATTGTAAATCTTGTATTATAAATGTTACATAGAATATAATGTATATGTATGGTCCTAAATAAATTGAAATAGAAATAGAAATTGATTACCTAAGTTATTTTATATGAAGGAAATAGACGCCAAGTTATATGATTGCAAACAGATTGAGCACATGCCATGCTGGCAGTGCCTAGTTTACTACTGCGTCCCTTCAGACATTGGCAGGCAGAACAAAAACAATATACCACCACAACCTTCGATCACCACCACAGTATAAATATGGTCTAATAAACGAAGGAAATAGACGCCAAGTATAATTGAACACCCTATAAGCCGATAGCCTGTATAACTACATTATTCAACTCAACAAAACACTATTAGTCCACTGTTGCGTCTTTAAATAACGGAAATATACGCCAAGTTAAAAAACCTACATGGAACGCACAAAGTTGAGAGGAGTCCCGTGCTCTGTATGAAGATGATGATAATATTTTAAATTATTTCGATTCCATTTAGTTTTTTTTTTTCTTTGAAGCACTACCACAAGCCGCAACCGGGGATTTGTCAGGCGGTACCAACCAAGACGTGGTCAACTTTATACAAAAGCAGGAGGAGTATATCGAACAACTCGAGCGTGAGAGTCAGTACTGCAGGGTATGTTACCTTTATCTTTTATTTTATGCCTTCCTGGTACTTTCGTAAGCTCTATAGTAAATATTCCAAGTTGAATTTGCATTAATTTTCTCTTGACTGGCCTGGTGTTGATTTCCTTGGCAACTTACTTCCTACTATCCTACTGACAAAGAATTGCCGAGCGCTTTAGCGTTCCGTTTAATATACTATTATACCAGGTTAGACCGCTAACAATTTTTTTATGAGTATAGGATATTTAAGAATTCACCACCCTTCCGCCATGCTTTGTTGTAGGCACCCTGTATGCTTAGTATAAGATTTGCATCCTCGTAACCTCGGAAACGCATTTGAGTACAGACATATACTGTACCGTCAAAACAAAATTGACCTAATGCTCCTCCTTTTAGAGTCGCAAATTATGTAATACTTACTGCTTTTGATTTTGCCAGGGGCGTTTGCTGTAGAACTGGCGGTGTGATTTTAGTTTTAAGACAAAGTGCATAAATTTCATTTTACTTACCACTCGTACGACGTTACAGAGTATCGAAAGTAGAAACTGACCTTAGATTGCAAGTGTGCAAACCTTATATTAAGGATACTAATACTACTGTCAAATCAGAAGCGCACGTGGTAGTCGGCGGCCTCGGGTCCGATATATCAGATGTACGCAGGCCCAGTTAACTAAATACATGTCACTAAACCAATCCTCAATTGCAGGATGAGCTCAACAATCTCCTGGGAAAAGTGAAGGAAGTTATATCAGAGAACGAAAATTTGCACGAGGCTCAGAAGAACAAACTGATTTCTAGAATGTTCCATTCATATAACGCAGGATCTGAAACTGATGAACTAGATGACTTGGGTGATAGTACTGGATTGGACAGTGACAATAAGGTTAATCCATCTCATATTTCGATTTAGCTTGAGGATTTTACTTTAAAGCATTGTACATTTATTAAGAAGATTTATAAGGACGTGTAATACCTACGTAGCAAAGCATATTAAAAAAATGAAAAAGTATTCGTTACAGATCTCTCCATCCAAAAATCGTAGGACTTCGAAACAACGCTCTACAAGATTGGAAGGACCAAATATAGTCTTCGAGTCTCGTATCTCCGAGCTAGAGGCTCAATTGACGCAAGCTAAAATAGACCTTAAGAAGGTGCAGGTAAGTAACAGACTGGATTATTTAGAAAGTATAATCATAATTAAAAGAATGAAGTGGATTTTGGAACAAGTGCTAACAAAACCAATCAAGCAATAGATATGACTTTCATCTGCTTGCGTATGAAAGTTGCCGGAAACTCTTTTAATATATTTTAGTAGATATCATTAAAATGATGACGGGGTTTTAATCAAGTATTATTTGATGATGGCTTAGATATACAAATTGCCGAAAAGTTATATATCTTAACATATTTTAGGATGAAAACAATGAAAATAAACGAAAGCTGGCTAACGGTCTTGTTGACTCAACATGTCTAGATGGCTTCAAGAGGCAAATTGATAATTTGCAAAGGTAAAATATTAAAGATTTCATTTTGATATTCAAATTTATTATTTTGATAAATTGTAATGTATAATTCGCAAGAAGGATTTAATAGATTACGTGGTGTTGGTAACGCCAAACAATTTAAAAAATTAAAAGTGTTTAACCTAAATTGAAATAATGTATTTAGGGACAAATCAGCACTTGAATCTCAGATATCCAAGCTAAAGTTAAACTTAGATCAGAAGGATGGGGACGACAAGTACAAAAGAGGTTCAGATGCTGTGGAAAACCAGCTAAGGGAAGAGAGGAATAATTTGGAGATGGAAATACGACGGCTCAAGGTATGTTTAGGTTCAACCAAAGGATATTACTTGAAGGAAATAATGAAAGGTATTTATTTAATCCCAAAAATGTTAGAACATCTTATAATAATCGATTAGGTAAGTGTACTTCCAGGTATATTCTAGAAAAATGTAACGTCACTCCGAATTCTATTCATGAAGTATACAATAAAAAACCAATATAACATATTAAGCCATCTAACCCATATTGACAAGCCTGCAAGCTTTAATTCCAAGGCTAAATCTCTCTTCCATGCTTTACAGTGGGCTGAGAGTGAAGACAATAACAACTTTAAATTACCATATTTGTTAAGGACGCAAGTTATACCTTTTTATTATAGAAAGAAACCTCCTTTCTTCTCCTTTGACCAAAAAAAGTAAATTTCTACGCTGGTCTTTTATCTGAATATAACATGGGTCTGGGTATCAAACATTTAAAATATAAATGGCGGATAATCTGTGGGGCTTCGCCATAATTGACTTAGAATGATCTCACCAAGCTACTAAAAATTGTCGTCCAAACCTCACGTGTATGCAAAATTCCAGTAGTAAAAAAAAATCCAGTAGCAAGATTCGACCTATACAACGATAAACTTACAAAAATTAAAAGTTAAACACTTTTATTTAACTTCCAATTTTTTTTAAAGAAATACTATCCTCTCGGTTCCGAAATTTATTACATGCATTTAAAATTTATAAATAAATAAAATACTATGCATTTAAATAGTCACGTATAGCTTTTTGTGTATAACAGAATGTTTCAACAGGATGATTTGGCAAAAGAGCGGTCTAAGGTGCGTGAGCTAGCTGGTGAAGGTGCACGTAGAGCAATACAAGAGAGAAGCGCCGCTGAACAGCGGTATAATGCACACTTCGATGAGCTACAGCACGATTTGGCGGCGCAATATGACAATGTGTCTAAGTTACAGGTACAATTTTAGTTCCTTTTAAATATATACTATATTATAAACCTACACCCACACTGTACTCACCCAAACACACAACATATATGTCACTCTTGCCCCACCGGAATTGTTGCAATTTTTTTTTAAGTTACATATTATTATTCTCTGTATTTATATAGTCATACAGTGTTCAACCTGCAGGCAGGAGACAAAAATTATATGGCACAAGAGCTGGCACTTATTTAGCACAACGGCTAAACTTACCAGTTTCAAAGGGGAAATAGCGCCAGCATTTTCGGTACCTTATCCATAAGTACACAGTAAAAGTCAAAGTCAAATATTTCTTTATTCAAATGGCACATATGTGGCACTTTTGATGCGTACATTACATGTAAAATATACCATAGAAGTGAGTTGATAGTGATAACTTAATTCGTCAACTTTAAACTAAACGCTACGAGGGATCCAAACACGTTAGACAGCTTAAATTTGCTTGTAAATATTAATATTACTTTGTAATTATTATTATTTATGTGTTTTTATTCTTTACACCCGTTTATTATTAAACGTACGAGTAATTATATTATTCAGATGTTATTTCCATCTGTGCGCCAAAGCTCGGAGAGTTGATAAAGCTTTGGGAGAATATATAATTTTGTCCTTTCATTTTGTTTAAAATGTGCCACGCCTCTGCTAGCAGTGCTGGACGGGAGTGATCTTCACGACACAGGGAATGCTAATTTAGAAATCACTGATTCTGTGTTCTGTGCAATCTAGTACTTAATTTTTTAAAGTGATTGCTTGGATAAATGGAAAAAATAGGGACCGGCACTTGGCTGCGATCACAAATGAGAAAGTGATGATGCGACCTAAGTATGCGATGCGACCTAATGGAGGATGCATGGCAAGATAATGATTCAAACGATAGGTATCGGTAAAGCTGGAAACCGGGAATCTTGTAACAGTGCACGTAAGATGTCTCGCAGTTCGGTTGTAGAAAGGTTTCGATGGTAGAAAGAATCTGTACAATTTTTCTATGTGAATATAAAATAAAGCTTACTATGATTAAATAAGTAATTATTTAATTGATTAAGATATCGTTAATATTCAGCTGGATCTAGAGAGGCAACGTCGTGAAGAAAACGATTTGAAACGTGAATTGTCAATGAAGAATGCCGCTGTGGAGGAACTTAAGATGGAACTTAAGAACAAATCAGGTAATATACAGCACAGAAGAATGATAAAAAAAACTTATGTTTAATAATATATACCCTATTTTAATTTTGTCTCGCAATAAGCTTTGTTCAATTTATTGAATTATTTTTTAATTTATTTTGTTGGAGATATAATAAGGTGAAGTATTTGTCTCGTGGGAGGCCCGCGCCGTGGCTAGTTACCACCCTACCGACAAAAACGTGCCGCTAAGCGATTTAGCGTTCCTTTTCAGAAACCGATTAGGGGAATAGGTAAACGTTTTTCATCCACGTTCCTGATACGTGCCGCTAAGATGTGGAACGCCCTCCAGGCAACTGTGTTTCCTGCCACGTATAATTTGAGTACCTTCAAGGCTAGAGTGAATAGGCTTTTTCTAGGCAAGCTTGCTCCAACATAGACCTCATCATTGCTTTCTAACGGGCATGATTGTCGTCAAACGCTAGCCTATCTTTAATAAAAAAAAAAGGTAAAATATAACCCTCACAGGTAAGCCCGCAACTACCTTAGAGTTCCATCATAATTTATCACCAGGTGAGGTTGTAGTCAAAGGCTAACATGGAGCGCAATAAAAAAAATATAATCGTAAAGAATCAGAAAATATTAAAGGAGATATTGGATCATTTGAGCAAATTTTAGTCTATGGTAATATATTGTTAATATTGGTGGTATGAAAGTGAGATATTTAGCTAACAATACAAATATTAATAAGTCATCTACCGTTTTAGCATCTCTTCAAGCGGATTTAGCACAAGCTCATGCAGAGAAAGCATCACTAGAAGAAGAGCTGGCAAGCGCTAGACTTGCTATCGAAAGGCATCAGCGTCAAGCTAAGCATGAATCGAATCGGCTTAATTCAGAAGTAAGTGTAGAAGTATTTCTTAATAAACAAAACTACGGTGTGTTTTATTAGTTTAGTGTCCTTGATCTTAATAAATGATATCTAATAGTGGGTTCTTTGTCAAATTTAAATGGGACCATCGTGTCAGTTTAAAAGGTGTTGAAATCAGAATAAAAAGTCATAATTAAAATTATTTTAGATCTTATTTAAAATCTCCTTTCTGAAGTTATTCAAAGTTGAGCACTATTAATTTTATTAGTTAACACACTGAAGGAATGCTTCTTTTGATGTTATATGATATATTCAAGGAAAAGCTAATCACAAGAGTCTTGTTAAAAACCAGAATGCCTCTTGCTCTGTCGTAAAGCCATTGTGGACGGGAGTTGAACTGTTTGGTTTGCCCCTCTAATCAAAATGAAGCAAATTTTGTTAAAAATCTAAGAACTAGTGAAAGAATGAATTCTTTTATTGTAAATCATTAAAACACATCGTATACAATTTGGTGGCCTTATCAGTTATAATGATCTCTTCCAGGCTCAGATAAAGTACCAAATATGGTATAAAAACAACAGCTACACAAAACCCTTTTTTTTTTTTAGATACAATCTCTACGTCAACGCCTGGATCGAGCCGATGCAGATTTGGTCCATTCACGCAGAGAAAATTTGCGCTTGTCAGAGCAAATCTCTACCCTAGAGAAGGAGGTATATATTTACTTTTAACCATTTCATGTAAAAATAACTCTAACTAATAAATCTTTTATATTACAAAAACAGCTTTTAAGAAAATCTCGATTTTGAATACGATGCTTTTAATATTGTGAAAGATATTATATTCATGTACTCAGAACTGTAGCTTTTATGAATTGTTACCTAATTAAATCCCAATATGAGGAAAGACAGAAAATTATCGATTTGCATAAAATTTTAGGTTTAATCATTTTTTACATAAATATAATCATAGCATAAAAAGAAAAACTAAATAAGACATTTAAAAAGATAAATTGATGAAAACGCAAATTTAAAATCCACAGATGAATATGAAGAATCTTACTCCTTTATCACCAGACAAGAATAAAAAGGAGAAAGAACTTTCATCGATGATGGAATCCATGGAAAATAAACATGGTAAGTTAAACGTTTTTAATTAATTATCACCTCAAAACCTAATGCTTTCTTGACTAGAACGTATTCCTCTAACAGAATAAAACAAAATTGGCTACAAGTATTGAACCACAATCATTCATTGGGTAAACTATTGATGTTTTGAAAGACTCCATCTTTTTTAAAATTCCATATTACACTTCAAAACATTTATAATTTACCCTTTCATTATGGCGCTTGCATGAAATATGTATAGTTGAAAGGGCTTGATTCTTTCTTAACTTCAATAGTTTAACCATCAGATTGTTCATTGCTACCTTGTTTAGTGTTACCTTAATATTACTTAAGACTTAACCAAATTACTTTTAGACAGGATTACATTAAGTTTATTCCCAAAATATTATTTATTTTATAGTTAATGTTTGGAAAGTTAGTGGTTCAGTTTTCAAAAGGGTTCTAGAGAATTAATTTGGTTCCACAGCTAAGACCGTGGCTGAGTTGGAGTCCATGATACAATCACAAAACAGTCTGATGGAGAAACTCACCAGCGAATGTCGTTTGCTTACAGACAAGCTCGACGACGCGAGTCGTAGGCACAAGTACGAATTATTTTCAACTTTAATTGCATGCAAATAAGTACTAAATTTCTTTGACCAGTCCAAAGCACTTTTACTCATTCGATATCTTTTACATTGCCATCATTACCCATAGCACTTCCGAACATTGAGACCAACTTAGTTTAATTACTTGTAAAAAGATTAATAATAACTATTAATTTAAGATCAAAAAATCTTAAAATACATCTGATCAATTTGATCATGTTGGCCCAATGTTGGGATAAAAATATGATTATATCCTAACGTCGTGCTGTGTTTTTATTGGTAACAGGCAGAGCGCAGAGTCGCAGCCGTACAGACGAACCAATCAGAACACAGCGCGACCACTCAAGAACTCAAGAATCACCAATCACGACACAACGTTCGGCGAGGCGCCACGCAAGAGAGTCCGATTCGTCGAATAACTATGCGCCAATAATTGTTGGCCCATTAACGACGAATCAGGATCTCACTAACGTTCACGGGGAAAAAATCTACAATCTACCGCTGATGATTCAACAGCCCTTTTTACGGGAGAAAAAGGAGCCGATTAAAGTTGACATCAGCGTTAAACTGATTCCTAAACCGAGAAAAAAGGAAAAGAAGAGACGTGAATCGCATATCGAGGAAGTTGTATCTCCAGATAGGAATAAGGGTGTTAAAAATAGTATAAGTATGGAAGTCACTGATAGGAATGTTCACATATTAAAAGAGACAGTAGAAATTGTTGATGCTAAAGACAAGGAATGCACAGAATCAGTGGTTAAGGACGATATAAATGGCGCAGTGCTTGAGACATGCAGTGAGGCTAAAACATCTCCCAATTTACAACCAGATTCAGTAAACGTTGAAGACATAGTACAAGAAAATTTAAGTGAAAATTTAGTTATAGACAATGCTTTGCACAAAAATGAAAATTTGGATTTAGAGATTAATTCAGACGATTCTTCTAAGAATGCTGCAGTAAATGCAATTTTTATAGAAAACGAACCTGATCAACATGTAGAAGTAAAAGATGATGAATAGAAAATCAAGATTTCGTTATGCTTATTCTTGTATACTTTATGTTGTACATATAACGATAGTATAACTTAAACCGCTTTAATGTTGTTGCTTGTTTTAAAGTTACCATAACTTTGTGCAATACTATTACTACTTTACTTACCTAATCAATTATATTTAATTATCAATTTTAAATATGAATGTTATTGTTATAGCTAATTGTTTCTATGTGCAATAATAATGACTAAATTATATAAAAATAGTGCAAATTCCTTCGTACACAAATCACTAAGCATAATTTACAGGTCTAAAAGTATGGCCTCCTCTCTCTATGTATCCTTTCTGTATGTTCTTCATGGAAAATGATACGATCATTTTTCTAGACCTATCAATTTATTTGTGAGATTTGTAACAACAGAAATGGCATCACTGTCGATGTTATTTTAGATTGTTTATATTTTAATGGGTAATGATAGCATTTTTGAATGAGGTATCTACTTGTAATAATTAATGGTTATCAAATAAATATTTTGACATGAGTTATTTTAGCGATTGGCTATTAAGATTTTAGATAACGGCGATAAATATAATTCGAAAAGAGAAAGATAGTTCGTTTTTAATACTAAAAACATCCTTAAATTGTATTTTACTAAATCCAGAATTAGACGGTTCTTCATTATTTATCTCATCATGATTTTCATTTTCACAACCATGCTGTATTTTTTGATTCACCTCTTCTTGCTTATTCATGTTGCATTAATGATTATTTTTCACCAAAAATAATTCATTGATTTTGAACCGTTTAAATCCACCCTTAGGCCGTTGTCTAATTCTTATCAGACACATTAGATCCAAACACTCATACACCCACAAACACTCTCTTTCAGAATGGAAAAGACAAAGTTGCTTTGCAGAAATTCTGAACTTATGAGAAAACTGAGAAACTTATGGTCTTCTCATAAAAAATACTGCACTACCACCATAGCACCTTATCGAAGTTACACTCCCCTAAGTGGATATCCAAGTAGCTCAAACTATGACTTAGACCGCACTTATTTGAACTCCACTCCACATACATATAGAAATAGATTTAGAGGTGCTAATGGATCTATTTATAATGGACAAGCTAGAGATGAAATTGGTAACTTGAGCAGAAATCTAAGTGATCTCTCGCTCGATAAAATTGACGACTCTGATGATGATCCTATTAAGGTAAGAAAGGATGCAAAAATTGTTTAGAAAACCAAAATACTCTATATAATACATTAAGTATGACATGACCTAGTTAGATTAAATATGCTATACTAATCCGCAGATAAGTGCATGCCCATTTCAATATCGTATGCTTTTTACATCACTAGTGACCATAAATATTTTTACTAAATATACTGATCTGTGTGAATAAGTGCTGATAAGTTTTAATTTATCAATGACTGATTTAAAATTTAACACTTTTCAATTTTAAATTTCAAATGTCCATAGAATGGACATGGCTAATGCTGAATTACTTAATATAACTTTATTGCAATTTCTTATTATGTTATACTAAAATACTTTAAAAAATTAAAGGTACTTTGAATTTTATTGTATGTATGTTTACCATGGATCAAATGGGGAATAGGGTGGAATGGTCCTTACATAGGACAAATCGACCGTCTGGCAATGGCAGGCGTCCCCTAAATTAATACGATACAACTACGGATCAAGTATCTTCAATATGTGTGTGATATTTGCAACAAAACTATTTGCATGTATCCGTGTGGCACTTGAGTGTGTGCGTGTGACCACGTGTGTGTGTGTGTTCAGGAAAGAACTGGCAACTCTGCAGCGTCAAGTAGAGCACCTCGGACGATCTATACAGACTCCGTACTCGCACCCACCTAGCAATTTTCAAGGTACGTGGTATTGAGAGTAAGTAATTGAGTTAAATCTTTACTCATCTACGCTTATAGTATAATGTCTTTGACTAGGGATTATGCTCCAAAATAATTTGTTCAATAATTTTGATTTGAGGCTGAGTGTTCTATTTCATAATAGTTAGCCCGTTTTATACTTTTTGAGTTTATTTGCCAACACATCCAATATTCTGGTTTTTATGATCAGAATATTGAAGATAATATTGGCATTAGCCTATTTTAGTAGAAACATCATACGTCTTGGAAAAATGGAATGGAAAAATGAGTATTACTCATCTTAGTTCTAAGATTACATTATGTTCTTTATTAATTTTATAAATTTAAAATGCATATAAAAAAAGTAGATCGAAATTGCAACGTTTCCTACTAGATCACGCTACAGTCGCTAAGAGACTGAGGTGAAAGGCAATATACTAATTTCGACATCGACGGTAGGAGAGCCGTAGCCTAGTTGGAGAAAGCGCTCAGGCCGCGATTGCCTCAGAGTCGCAGGTTCAAATTCTGTCGGTTCCGAAAAATTTTATATGCATTTTAAATTTATAAAATTGATAATTCCTCCAAGTGTAGTTAAAAACACTAATAAAAATTATAAAAAAAATATGTTCTTTATTGTTTCTTAAATCATACCAAGTAATTTCTCCATTTAATTTAATTTCTCTGAAATTATAGTTATAGGTAGCTGGTAGTTACTAGTTAGTAGTGTTAGGTGATGTTGGTAAAAATCTATCTTCCATTCCATTAATAATAAAACAAACTACAAGATTATAGTGCAGAAAAACAGTAGCCACAGGCAAGGAAAAATCCTTTACTTAAACAGTAGCAATCTTTAATGAAATCATTATTGAAATCTACCAAATTACACAAAAATTGTTTCAATATACAAAATATATTTTTTTCAGCACCTTCCTCGCACACGCCCACAACCAACAGAATACCACATTCCCAACCCGATTCCGGACCAGTCTATACCGGAACTGAGCCCCCCAGAGACCCCGCATTCAGACCAGACCCCAGTCTCGATACAAACCTCCACAGTGATCACGAAACATCAGGAGATGTAATCCAAGACCACATACAAGAACAACCTAGCGATCTTACAGCAAATTACAACATAGGAGCACCTCATGACCAACCAATTAATACACAAGAATACAACGAGCCAGAAGAACATACTATCTCAAAACAAGATTACCATAACCAAGATATTAAATCACAGAGAAAGTTGTCCAAACAAAATTCAAGAGAGTCAAGTGGTAAAGATGAAAAAATTATACACAAGCAACTATCAAAAGATAACATAACACCTCAACAAAAGATGGAAACAGATGATTCGGAACCTTTAGAATCAAATGTTGTAAGTCAAGATTATAATACAGGCGTCAATAGAGAAAAAGAGGTTATAGACCAAACAAAAGTTGATGATACAAAAGGCATGGACCAAGATCAACTTGAATATGTTGCTGATAATATACCTGTAGAGGGTGAGACACAGCAGTACGATAATCAACAGTATAGCCCAGAAGAGTATCAGAATTACGAGCAAAATTATGAACCACCACAACAAAACTATGAACAAACGCAACCAAACTTTGAACAACCCCAACAATACACTGAACAGTATGAAAATTATGAACAATATCCACAGCAATACGCAGATCCTAACGCTCAATATGGAGAACAATATGAGGATAATTATCCTACAGATGGAAATAATACCGAACAAGCCTATGATAATACACAATATAATCAAGAGTACACCGAAGAACAGCAATATTCTGAAAACGTTGAACAAACGGCTGAATCGAATGAAAATGTTGAAGCAAGTGAAACGCCACAAGATTTGCAAAAAAATAGTACACCTAAAGAAAAATTAGCTAGCCAAAGTTAGCATTTAAAACTTAGTTAATAAAAAAAACATTTTTTTAATGTGCAATACTTTCGTTAATAGAAGCTTTAGTTTTGTTTTTAAAATTTTATGTAATTGCTAATTATTTTAATTTAATTATTATTAATGTCAGAATTTTTACAACAAATTGAAACGATTTTTTGCTAACGTTTTAGAATCATTAACCAAAAGAAGTTGTCGGTTCGCGCCGGAACACGATCTAAGACTGAGGCAGGGGACAGAAACAGGAAACTGCGAACTCTATATTTTGTCATTCAGGCTTTGCATGGGCGCCAATTCAATTGCCCTAGCCTTAGTAATTATTGATTTGCATGCTCGCAAACGTGGCTTTCGCGTATCAACGAAATGGCTATGCTATACTCGATATAAAAAAAACATTATATTATATTATACTCACGTAGAATTAGTACGGTTTTTATTTTACAAACTAAAATAAGTAGTTTTTTTGGTAACATTTTATACGGGAGCCTTCAAATAAGTTCATAGATAACGCCATTAAAGTATAAACTCGTAAATCGGGTATTTTAGTTTTTGACCGAATGCGAAGAAAAAAGATTTTTTTCCTTTTGTAATCATTTAATTTCTTAGAGTAAATTGGATCGTTTCAATTTTTTGTATTAATGTAACGAATTTTATTAAAAAAGTAGGTATCCAGTAATTATTAAATAATTATAATAATTTATGCTCAATACAATAGAGTTTATAGACAATATTTTATTGTTTTATTACGTTGTGCTTTTATCTTCTATGGTTACGCAGTATTTAAATCAGGGACGTCTATTATTACCATTAGGTCAGTGAAACAAGCACAACGTTGAAATCCTAACCGTAATTATATTGAATAATGATGTGCGAAGTATTGCCAATTAATTATTGGCACTTCCTTATTTCTTGCAACAGCTCCATACATTAATGTTTGATAGCCTGTCCACGGCATTTGAGTTCAATAAACAGTCTTTCGTCATTGCTCTCGTTACCCTTTGTCAAAAATTTACAAAAGGAAAAAGCATAAATTTAAAATTTCTCCTGCCGGTGTACCGACACTATGAAATTGCAACAGACTATACGACACACCGAAAAAGCTTCTAACCCTGTAGATACTTACCAAATTCAAGAGAAAAAAAATGTGCTTTTTTTTCTCTTTATCAGCTGTGCACGGCATACGGCATGTACAGCATTTACGGCATACGTGATACGCCGGTGCGGCGCCTGCTTGTGTAGAAGGATGTAGCTGCACCTAATTTTTCGGATTTAAAAGTATCAAGCTATCTCTGTACTAGAATGGTTCAACGTTTATGCTACTATCTTTATTATGTCTTATTAATGTATTTTTATATGGAGCTATGATCTTAGTAGGATAGGTAGCTATTTAGCTTAGCAGCCTAGCGCTGTAAGCATCCCACTCTCCCTAATGAAATTTATATAAACGCATGACGTGACGGGTCGATATCAACACTAAGAAATTCTCGAAGGTAAAAAAATTACCTATGCTATGAGTTTAAAGACTGCCATTCCCTTTTATACTAAAACTTTAAACTATATACCTACTCACCATCAGTTCTATTACAAATAGCAATCGTCTTCAAACAAAAACATTAGACTAGTATACGGCATGACTATAGGATTTGGGTTTTTCTTTGTGTTGAAAAAAGCAACTTAATCATTTTTATATTATTGGCCAATACAAATTATTATTACCTACTTTTATTACTTATCCACAGAGGTACCACCAAAGAGGATATAAATATAACCATTTTAAATCGAAAAGCTCTGTGTCTGAAGCAATAAAAATATGAGACAAGAAAAAATTATTTGTTTGACAACAATGTTGACGTTTCATAGCTGCATTTGAGGTTATTTTTCGTAGGTTCCTTTTTATTTCGTATTTAGCTCATAAAATTGTAGAACATTAATTAATAGTAAGATAAAGAAATAAAATGGTGTGTGAGAAATGTGAAAAGAAGCTCGGTCGTGTTATAACTCCCGATCCGTGGAAGACGGGAGCTCGGAACACTGTCGAATCTGGAGGTAGAAAAGTTGGCGAAAACAAAGCTTTAACTGCTAAAAAAGGGCGATATAACCCATACACGTCGAAGTTTCAAGAGTGCAAGTAAGATATAATCAACTTATATTAACATGTTAAGTTTATTTATAAACCTACGTATACCAAACTATTTTACCTGATAAATTTATTTTATCTCGAACTCTCGTGGTAGGTTAGCAATTTACGATTTACGGTGGCGGGTTTTATATAACTTCTATACCCAGCTCGAGACCATCATTAACTGCATCATGACCTACCACCTGGCAAGATGCAGTCAAGCACTAACACCACAGCATTGTGTTTTGTAAAATGTAGGTAAAAACATTTGAAGAAAAACTATTAATTGATATTTATCTTTCATTTGATGTATTACAGAATCTGCCGCACAAAAGTTCATCAAGTTGGATCCCACTACTGCCAAGCGTGTGCATACAAGAAAGGAATATGTGCTATGTGCGGCAAGAAGATATTGGACACTTCTAATTATAGGCAAAGTTCTACATAGCCAGTGCACTATGTAATTATAGTCCTAGGTAAAGATTGCTATTTGTTTTAATATGTAAGTTACAAATTAAAGACATACAGTTGTAAATATTATTAAAAATTGAATTATAGAGAAATAAATTAAGTAAAATTAACACAAGACTTGTTATTGAGAGAATATTTTGTAGATATGTTTGTTTATATTTTCCGATTGAGCTGAAGTGGCAATGGGCAGGACAAATAGCTCCGAGAACCGAAGGCTGCACCAGTAAACACTGTGTAAGTCAGCACACAACGAGGTGGACAGATGAGATCAGGCGATTTACTCGGGGCTGCTGGAGACACACAGCCCAAGGCCGTGGATTATGAAACTCTGTACAAAAGACCTATGTCCAGCAGTAGACATCAATTGGTTGAATTGATGATGATGATATTTTGCAAGTTTCCCACATGGATTGTGAGCATTCTGTCCTCTTTGGCTTTGACACAAAAAGCTTTGCTACAACTGAAAGAACTTAGTGTGTTGTTACCCTTCAACTCTCTTAGACGGCCGATTGGTGCAGTTTGCAGCGATCCTGCTTTCTGAGCCCTAGGCTGTGGGTTCGATTCCCACTACTGGAAAATGTCTGTGTGATGAGCATGTATATTTTTCAGTGTCTGGGTGTTTATATGTATATTTTAGGTATTTATGTATGTTATACATAAAAATATTCATCAGCTGTCTTGGTACCCATAACACAAGCTACGCTTACTTTGGGGCTAGATGGCGATGTGTGGATTGTCCTAGTATATTTATTTATTTATTTATTTATAACTTATACCACCTAACAAATTCCAGAAGGTGATAAACATTCCATTAATATCCCATATTCCATCTCTACGATATTCTTATTTGTAATGTCAAGAAAAATTTCATCCTTTTCGTTTAAGTATTAAAGAGTCAAATTATTAAAGAACAATGGATTAAAGCTACTCTCTAGTTTCTTATAAAAGAAGACTAATAAAATATTATGCATTGCTGCAACTAAATTTCCATTAAAATAATTAATTAAAAAACCCTCTACGTACTTACCTACCTAACTGATAAAGAATTTGCACAGACAATGTGAGTTTAACAATTGAAAATAAAAAACCGGCATGAATTTTTGTAAGACAGTATTCGTAGTATTATTGTTATTTACGGTAAGTACTCTAATTATTCTTAATGAGCCATTTAACATGCCACAATTTTAACATTGAAATGGAACATAACAAACATTGAAATGGAAAGTTTCAGGAATTAGTCCACCACAAACGCCAAGTGGGGTTTGGTAGACTTCACAAGTAGTTCAGATCGTTATGGAGAACTCTCAGGGATGTATGTTTCTTCACGATGTTTTGTTTCACTGTTAAAGCAAGTGATATTTAATTGCTTAAAGTGCATATAACTACGAAAACTAACTGCCCCCACCTCCCCCAGAAATGGAAGCCAAATCCCGACCCACTAGGCTAATACTGCCTTAAAGAGACCCCATCATACTCTACTTTGTGTGGATGTATTTTATAATCTGTAATACTGATATAGTACCCTAAAATAGTCTTATATACAATGTCATTACCCATTATTTCGTAATGTTTACTTTTAATTTAAAGTAGCTCCTTTATCTGAGGTTAATATACTAGGAGATCAATTCTAGCACCTCCATGTACATTATGTAAAAAAAAATACGAAATACTTTTATAATATTTTAGGCCTTATTAGAAAAAGCATCTTCCAATCACGAAATGGTATTAAGAAGCGACGTTCCAAAGAAGGTTCCAGTAAAAAGGTCGTACGCAGATCTCTTGGACTCCTTAATCAAAGTTAACCAAGAAAGAATTACGGCGTTGAAGAAACTGTATGTCCTAAACAGCGTAACTTATGGCAAAGATGCACTGAGGACGAACATTGAAAATGAACTTGAGGATTATGATGCAATGCAACAGAAGTTGATGAAGACTGTGAAACATGTTTTAAGCAATGTAAGGTCTTGATCATCGTCATAATCAATACATTACTGGCCGACTTCAGGGTATGAGTCTCCTCTTAGATTTAGTAGCAGTAGAGATTTGTATAACAGAGCTCGAGACCTGTATTTTAGCAAACAAAACACAAAAAAAAACAATTCGGCTCAGCCAATCTCGACTTATTGCAAGACACGATAATTCCATTTCACACAAATAAGAAATAGAATAGAAGATTGATCATATAATAAAACACTCAGAGTCTTAAATTATTGTTTTTGTTTCGCAGCTAAAACAAACGCCAAAAACCTCAATGAACCAAAACGATGTAAAAGAAGTTCTTCGTGATACCGATAAACTTTTCGTATTGCCGGTTAGTAATGACAATAACAAAGAAAGTCACGACGAAATAAGTATCCGACATGAAATAAATCAAATTAAAAATGCTTTACGCAGCAAAGATTCTGACAACGATAGTAGCAAGGAAACAGAAAATGACAATCATAGTGATTCAAAAGAAGAAAGTAAGTCTACGTCATTAGAGAAACATAATGATAAAGCATTAAATGAGGTAATGGGTAACCAAACTCAAGGCAGAAGCGATTATGTGTATGAGTATAGCTGCGGTAGAGGTAGAGTTAGATGCATTAAAGCTTGCAAAGAAGCCTACAGATATTCTTGTGATGAATACTATTGTCGAAGCAGTCTTAGATATAGTTTAAAAAAGTCCTGTAAATTTGAATGTAAATCGTGGTTTTATTAAATAAGATCTATTATTTTTCAATAGGTTGTGTTTTATATGATCAAGAATTCACTCTTCTTCTCTTTAAAAAGCGGTAGGTACTCTTTGTACAAGATTTATTGACGGCCGACTGGCGCAGGCGGCAGCGACCCTGCTTTCTAAGTCCAAGGCCGTGGGTTCGATTCCCACAACTGGAAAATATTTATGCGATGAACATAAATGTTTTTCAGTGTCTGGGTGTTTACCCGTATATTATAATTATTTATGTATATTATTCATAGAAATATTCATCAGTCATCTTAGTACCCATAACACAAGCTACGCTTACTTTGGGGCTAGATGGCGATATGTGTGTATTGTCGTAGTATATTTATTTATTTAAGATTTGCACGCTCGCTATCGAGGAGTTGTTTTCGAGTATCAAAATTCTCAATCGAAATTCTAAAGCTCAAATTTGTCTACAAATACGTCAGGAAGGGCACAAGCCCTACGTTTAT
This sequence comes from Pararge aegeria, assembly GCF_905163445.1. Lineage (NCBI taxonomy): Eukaryota > Metazoa > Arthropoda > Insecta > Lepidoptera > Nymphalidae > Pararge > Pararge aegeria. The sequence continues at coordinate 6,727,911 of NC_053204.1, read as the reverse complement.
AAAATAATAATCAGGATTTGCGATTCTAAAACGAGTGATATTAGGCTCATTTTAGTTTGACGTCAAAGAGTTTGATATTCGAAAACGACTCCTCGATTGCAAGCGAGTAAGACTTGTTCTAAGGTCAGGGCCATCCATAACTGACCGTCGAGCGGATATATCGCCAGGACCAGGCTTTAAAACCAGCATACGTTTTCGAAATTCATGGGCCAATTTTGGAATGCATCAACGCCGTTTGGATTGCCTGAAGTATTTGTCAGTGTCGGGCTTAAAGTGCCAGATTTATGCTAATGTTGACGTGTCTGGAATAGAATACCTCAGATAATCTTAGAAGGCTACTGACTTAAAGTCATAAAGAAATACTTACGGAATGTAAATCGATACCAAAAAAAATTAATAATCGCAAGTTGTCGCTACGATAGAAAGTTTAAACCAATACCTGATTGGACATAAAAAATAATTAACTACTTACTTTTATAGAAGATTGCATACTTTTATAGGTTTAAAATAAAATGACTTGTATTGCCGTAAAAAGAAGTCTCGGAATTAATAAAATTGAAAAGAAAAAAATTTAAGAATGCTCGCAATGAGTTTTGATATGTTAATATTAATAATTTGTCTAGTAAGTGCAATAATTATATTAAATGTCTTAATTTTCTCTTACCATAACCTAACGTTTAAATATATATGTCAATTTCGATTTTATATAGTTACAATGTTAATAAATTTTGGCTTAATAATAGAATTTCGAAATACACGCACAAAATTGGAATCGAAACATGCGCATTATCTCTTCAGATGATCGGCTTCATAAGAGGTCTGGAATAATAATAACACGCGTAAGTTTTTGTTTCTTACTTTGAAAAAAACACTTCAGAAGTATTCCGCTTAAAAGCGGTGTAGAGGTATGACAACTTTGAGCGTTAAGTCCATGTAGATAAGTTTTATTTTACCCCCACGTTCTAGCGTTTTGATACTCGATAACTACTAATCTATTGTGAGCGAAGTAATCTCATTCTAAGGGTATATCTCTTATCTTGTGTGCTGTTCTACTAATATACAAAAATGGCCAAATACAATAAAGTGTTAGATTAGTGTGTACACTAATCTAACACTATTCTGTAGAATACAAAGTCAAATTCATGAGAAGGTACATTGCGAGAGGAGACGATAAATAAAGTTCTATAGAGCTTTATTTTAGTATGCTTTACAATATTTTTTATTCCCCTAATTCTAAGATATATTCTATTTATTTTCAGCCAATACTAAATCGTACCAAATATCCTAAAGACATTAACAAACTACTTTATGCATCATCAGAAATGATGGATTCATCAGACGAAAATGGAAAAACACTACGTAAAAACGCACAAAGTTCTGATTCCGTACAATATAACAGTGCGGAGCTAGAGAAAGTTATTTTCCTTCCAAACAATTCACACAAATATATAAAAACTGCTGAAGTACTAGATTCTACAAATGAAGATGTAGGTATAGCTAAAGAAGGATTGAATTCTGAGCAAAGTTTAAGAGGAAAGGAAGAATTCAAATGTGTAGATGCTTGTAAAGAAGTGCTATCCAATGTGTGCGCCGCTCGTAATTGCAAAGATAGGGAGCGTCATATATTCGACAAAGAGTGTTTTAGCGCTTGCAAGAGCCGATTTTAGAATAAAAAGTATTTGTTTTTCTTCTTTTATAGTAAACTAGCGTACCCAGCCCGCTTCGCCGGCCTAGATTTTGCTTTATTTTTTTTAAACAATAAATTTACATCATTACATTTTTAATTTAAGTCTCATAATAAATTAAATCATTTATTTATCTCCGTATTCATTCTCTTCTATTCTCTTCTCGAGCGGGTGAAGATAATTATCTACACCCATGTACACCCAACAATAGAATATCATCATAGTAAATAAAAGCTGTATTTGACAGATTGACAGTTCAAAAATAGGAGTGCTCCGATGGTCACCAAGCTGTACAGGATTACTCGCCAGGTCAACCCTGAAAGTTTCATTGAAATCGGTCCAGCCGTTTCGGAGCCTTTACGGAACACACCTTCTCTTTTATATATATATAGATAGATAAAGGGTGAAAAGCATTGTCTTCTTGCTTCTTATTTATCTTTGCTTTATCTGCTATTTGGAATTTATGTATGAAATAAAGTCTAAATCTCTATTTTACAAGATAGAATACAATAAATCCTCATAATCAGAACTATGATCGCTAATAACTACCTGCATGACCCGAGGCTCTGTGTCATAAGCAAAAAGTAAATGTTTAGATCTGTTTTATAACCAGCCGCTCGGTTACGACCTCCCTAGCGCAGGTGTAAGCGGTCTCGGGAAATTAATTAAATTTCCAAATCTTTTTCCGTTCCCCGGCAAAAGATTTGGAAATTTAATTAATTTCTGGTCTGGTGGAAGGCTTTGGTCGTAGCTAGTGTCCAGCCTACCGACAAAGACGTTCCGCTACGGTGACGCGAATAATCCGATTATGCCATACCCCTAACAGGTTAGCCTGCTATTATCTAAGATTGCAGTGAGAGGATGACTTGTGGAATAAAAAAAAGGTCTCTATTGGTAACCTAGAAAACATTGCGAGCATCGATTGCGAGGAATAAAGATTGTTAACGTCATAGAAATGGTAGATTTTAAACATAAAACTGAAGACATAAAACTTGCAATAAATGAAACTTAAAGAAAAATAATTTAATTAGTTTTAGTTTAGTTGTACTCACGACAAGAATTTAATTAAGATGCAGATTCTGCGTAGATTGGTTCTTGCACAGTCAATTCTAATAATTTATTTCGTAAGTTTAATTTCCATTTAAACTCTAAAATGATAATGTATGTTTTCAATGAATAAATAAAATGATAAAATTATATTAACTAAGAATTAAATTTTTCATATTTCAGAAATTATGTTCAACAAAAGTGTATTTTAAACCAGATGACGCATTTGTCTCTGATTTACGAAGTTCATTGATCTCCGATGAAAATAATGATTTATTAATCGTTTTACCCGTAAGTATTGCACCTGGACATAAAGGATTCATCATGATTATGGGAAGCTGTCGGCCTCCCACCAGCAGGGCTAGCTCAGACAAGGGATATAATTAACGTGGAATAGGAGAAGTTTACCCCCGTTTATTATAACACATATATCAGTGCTCTAGATTTGATAAAGCTGTAAGAGATTCAAAGATTCATTACATTTTCGACGGCCGACTGGCGCAGTGGGCAGCGACTGAGTCCCAGGTTGACTGGCAGTCCCAGATTCTCACAACTGGAAAATATTTGTGTGATTAACATGATTGTTTTTCAGTGTCTGTGTGTTTATCTGTATATTATAACTTATAAGTATTCATGTGTATTATATTCATAAAAATATTCATCAGCTATCTTGGTACCTATAACACAAGCTACGCTTACTTTGGGGCTAGATGGCGATGTGTGTATTGTCGTAATATATTTATTTATTATTATTATATTTTATTTATTTTTATCCTTTCCCCGGGGACATAATTGTCAGCTGCCCATGCTAGCCGTATAGATTACCTTTTACTAAAAGGGCCGGGTCTCATCTTAGAATGAATAGGACTACCGCCTAGGTAGTCCTCCACACTAACCGAGTACGGATTGATAGACTCACGATGTCTTCACAGTTGAAACATTTCTTCATTGTCATAAAGAAAAACAAAATAGAATCAAAAGTACTTAAACATAACACATAAAATTGGTTGTCTGTAAAGTCGGCTTACTGACGATAGTTAAACGTGACAACGTCGTAAGAAAATATTGATGGAATGGTTGCATTTTTCAAAAGAAAATTTTAATTTTATTTGTTTGATATATATTACCGTTGCTATAAACAATTGACACCACATTCACTTTTCACTGCACTTCATCCTTGCCGAAAACATGTTAATGTATTATTGTATAGAAGCTGTCCACGCGGACGCATCGCGAACTCAAGTAGAGAGACAGATGTCGAACGTGGAGGCCGACTGTGCCTCTTTGTCGCTCGTTCCGCGATCTCGCTTGCACTTCAAGCCTTGAATGGAACGCCTCAGAGCGAGGTAACGCCGCATACGTCATGTTTTTTCATTTGTGCAGCCGGCTCCAGCGAATTATAAGACGTTGTCACGTCAAAAAAGTTGTTAAAACTTTTTTGGAGTTTACTCCTTTAGAATCGATTTTCATATATAAGGCGCCCGGTATGAGAAAATGTGAGGAGTAAAATCTACTGATGAATGACCTCGTTTCGTTTAATTAACTTATTTTTCCTATTTAAGTTACCAAGGCAACCGAATATTATCTAGATAAAGAAACAAACACATAAATATATGGGACAGAGTGAGATGTGAACATTATACATATTTTTTTTCTACTACTTACCATGGGAACTAAATAATAAACATTACATTTATCCTAATAGTTCTGATACTCTACATACAACCTCAATCTCCCGTAGGCTACTTTTAAGAAGTTACACTTCCGCCGTGTGTAAATAAATTGCACAGGATTTTTAATTTACCCTTTCATATGGTATTAATCTTTTTTCAGCTAAATAAACTCTTTTTGTGTATGTTTCGACAATCGTACTTAAGGACTAAACTCCAGTCGTGCGTCGGAGCTGACACACACTTTTTTTTTATTACACTAGAAGAGGAGGTGTGGTTACAACTGTATTCTGATTTGCCGTCACCACGCCGCATTTTGTTTATTATGTATAGAATAATCATCAGTCATCTTAGTACCCATAACGCAGCTACGGTCACTGTGGGCCTAGGTGGCAATGGCGTGCACAGGGTTTTCGACCAGGGTATGCATAAAGCAGGTACATGGCTTAAAATGAAAAAAATCCCCTCCAATACGAGTTATATAAAATAATTTGGGTATGCAGTGCTTTTGTACATGTATGTAGTGCACGCCACTGCTAGATGGTGGCTGGCACTTCATTATGCACAAAAGCATTGCCTACCCTAAAATTTGGAACCTCGTGGACGCCATTGCTAGATGGCGATTATGTATTTTCGTAATATATAAAGGAAATTTAAGGCAATTAATTATATTCAAGAATCTATTCCATCCTTGCAGCATAATTTGGAACCGACCGGTGAATCCAATGAAATTTTAAACGTAGCTGTACTTAAATTGGGTGGTAAAGCGCAAGAAACCGAACAATCATATTTAGATACACAAGAAACGGACGTAAATGGATTAAACCATAGAAAAACTGATGAATTAGATGTAAATCCAAGAGAAACTGACGAATTAGATACAAACTCACAAGAATCTGCGGAATCCGATTTAGAAATAGGCGATTTGAATCTAAACAGCGTCCAAAGGAGTATGCTAAGGAAAAGGTGGCACAGTAAATGCGATAAAAAAGCTTCTAAAACCTGCAGGAATGCGTGCAAAAATGCGTACAAAATAGTCTGCAGCTCATTTAAATGCAGAAGTAGGATGAAGAAGGATTTTAGGAGAGAGTGTAAAAGGAATTGTAAGTCTAAGTTTGTGTCGTCGGTCTCTAGTATTGAGACGGAATAAACTTAATTATGCCCGTATTAATAAATCATTGTATGGCATTTGTAGTTGTTGCTTTATCATTGGTTGTAAATTATTTATTAAAATCTACTTTTATATATTACTAGCAGACCCATGCGCCATCTGTAGGGCTGATTTGTGAATCTAAACCATCCAGAGTGCCACCCAAACGCATACCAAAAAACTCATTCAAATCGGTCCAGCCGTTTAGGAGGAGTTCAGTGACATACACACGTACACAAGAAATCTTTATATAAATATTTGATGGATGGTTTAGATTCGCAAATTAGCCCGACAGATGTCACTGGGGTCCGCTAGTATGTTATATATTACGTTTATTTATTTAAATTATCCCTGTATTTGTATACAATATATACATTTTTGGTATTTATGTATATATTAGAACACTCTTGGCCCCGTTCTCTTGCTGTAAGTCCTTTCTACAAAGGTTGCCTGTAAGCGATTGCTTACAGCAATAAGGCCGCCTTTGCATGTACACATTGTTTACTGTGTACTCCTTAAAGTTTATTAAACACTTACAGAGTTTAATAAACGAAAACGATTCCACGATTGCGAGCGAACAAATCTTGTACTAAGCCTACAGGTTCCTAATGAGAACTCAGAGTAACTTGAGAACCTACTCTTAGCGCAATTTAACACGGGTCATAAATAACACTAAAAACCGGCCAGATGCGAGTTGGTTTGCTCACAGTTCCGTACCTCGGAAATCAACGTAAAGAACGCAAAATGGATGTTTCAGTTAAGTACTTACTAATTGTGAAGTGGAACTATAAATTAAACTCAATTGATAAAATATCAGTCCACAAAAGTCATAAACAAAAGGCATGTCCCAATGACAGGGCTGGAAATTTTGGAGAAAATGTATGAACTCTCTTCAAAATGTATGGCGGCCAAGATACAGACATACAGACAGACAGAGGGCCCTCTAAAAATCTCATCTCACTTGCCCCCCCTAGCTGGGTACGCCTACGGAAGGGTTTACCTAGAATCATCGCGCTGGGCAAACGATAATCGAAAAAAAACCTTCCAAACTATTAAAGAAATAAAACATATGTAACTTTAAAATTCGTCTTTATTTTTATAATATACATCAATAAAATACATTTGTATAATAAATTGTGATAACTTGTTAATTAATGCGCGATATCTCGTAATTAAGTATAATACACTATTGTAACAATTGATACAAAATATTATAAACAAACAAACAAAAATGATCACAAATAATACCAGTATACATTATACATACGAATCATAAAATATTTTTATGATAATTAAAATAATATCACAACTAAAGGAAAAGTATAGACGGAACCTTTGCTAAACGAAGTGTTCATGATAGAGAAGTCAGTTTCTTTATAACTCGTTCTTAGCCTTGCCTTAAGAAACAGTCAAACAAAAGAAAATAATGTTTGACATGAATCTCCTTTTTCCACCAATTTTGGTTTAGCACAGTAAACATTTTAATAGATATCCGCGTACGAGTTTAACTTTTTCAAAAATGATTATTTCGTAAGTGTCGTTGTTCAAAAGTCAAACAAAATGGAATTAAAGTTTTCATTTTTATACTAAGCAACCAATGGTATTTAAGGATTTCCTTTTAACTCATTATATTATAGCGAAATCGAGCTTATTTTATCTCGGCTACAAATATTGAGAACCATTTCATTAGTGACGCCTACAATTTAATTATAGACAGCAATTCTTTAGAAATGCGCTCCATAAGCACTAATGAGTGCAAGCATGATCGACTGATAATAATATCTATTACCAGACGGCTCCGAGGCTATTTTAATAATTTCCCAGTATTGTAACTAGGTGTCGCTCTTTCGATACCTTAAAAATCTTAGTTAACTTTCACGTGATCGTGTTAGTAAAACGGTAGAAAATCTTACGTTGACTTTTATCTTACAATATTTTCATATACGTATTGGAGAATTCAAAGAGCAGTTTCGTTTTTGATAGCTAACACGAATAATGGGTAATTAACGGAAATAAGCGCTTTTTACACGCATTCTGCATTATTGAAATCTGATTGAAATTCTGACAATCCATTTATCGTCTATATTTTTCCTTTAGTCTTAGAAAAAAACATTGAGTCGTTCATACGACATTTGAAAACTTATAATTAAATTTCATTATTTATCGAATTAAATATAAACATCGAAAAAAGATTATTTTGTATTAAAAAGAAAACAATTAAGTATCATAATTAACCGCCAACATTTAGTTGATATCTTATTTCCTTTAAATACATGGTATCCATTTAATTTAGCTGCATTATATAAAGACAATGCCAACTTAAAACAAAAATGGAAGACTCTACGACTAATCTACTTTCTTTTGATCTTATAAAAAAAAAGTTTTGGATTAAATAAATATTTTACACTTAAGTAACTGCTGCTTGTTAATTTATGTATTATATTTTTGTAAAACTATATTAAAAATACTATATTATGTTACATGGTAATACTTATCGGACGGAATGTTGGTAAGAAACAAATACAGGATGTGCATAAATGACTTTTTTTTTATTTGTAATGGTTACTATATTAATTATTTTTATATAAATCGAATTGTGACCCATGAGCTACCATAAATAAAAAATCCATTGTTTCACAACCCTAGAAACAGTTATTTTATATTTATATTTAATTTTATTTATGTAAGAATTTTATAATTTATAAGGCACATTATTTTCGTTCCATTTTCGAACAAATTATTAAGTACATCAACAAACATTATATTTATTTTCTGGCACTTACGTCATTTATTTAATAAAAAATCTCAAATGTTTAGAACTAATATTACAGTATGACTTAATTATTTTACGCCAATAACATTTTATTTCAGAATCCTTCAGAATTATAACTATATAGCATTTAAAGAACCGGCAATGAAAAACGAAACATATAAATTCAGACCCATCATCGCATACTTATTTATGAGGTAACCCTCATAATCTCTGTCCTTTTTCTTCAAGGTATGATTAGTATCCTGCTCTCTCACATCTCCGCTAAGTAACAACAGGTCAAATATTCTTGTATCACTTTTCATCGGCTTGCTTTTACATAAGTAAGAATAAATTATAATCTACCACCGCTGGGGCTTCTAGAACTACTTTTAATAGAAGTAATGGATATGTTGCCAGAACTACCGCTCAACGTTGGAGGGGGTGACCGAGGTAACGAAAACGTTTTATCTGAAAGATTCTCTTGACTTTGCGATTTCTGTGTCGCGAACACCGGAATTTTCGACGAGACGAAACCCGTAAAAGGTTTCTTTTCTGTCAATTTGACAGGAATGTTTGAAGGCTTAGCCGAAATGACCGGTTTTAAGTTGGAGACAGATTGATCACCCGTTGCCCTCAATTGCATTTGGTCAAGTTGCGAAAGTCGCCTGTTCTCTAAATCAGTGCTCGTGACGATAGTTCCTTTTGGAGATTCGTAAGTTGCTGTGCGAAATTTAATATGACTGTTTCTAGGTAAATCGAAATCTGAATGTCGTTTCTTTGGTTCGTTTGTGCTTTGACTCGTTCGTTTTCTAATTTCGGCTTGGTGTCTCGCTGAGTGGTATCTCTCGTTGGAAATAAAATCGTTCAGCAGTTCGATATCTAGCTCGTATGTTAACAGAGGTTCCTCGTATTGTCGTACTGACGGTGGCGTTCGCTGTCTGCTAGATACTTTGTCTTTACTTAAGTCAGACTTCTGCTGTTCGAGTTTTTCCGTTCTCGGTGTTACCACTTGAATCTCGGTTATGTGATCCTTTTGTAAGTCCTCTTTAGATTCTATTGTACAAAATTGGTTATCACTCGATATTTTCGAAGGATTGATGGAGTATCTTGTTTTTGTTACTTCAACTACGTCCTGGTTTGTGCTAGCATTATCTTCTAGATCTTGGATGACCCGTATGCCCATACGAGATAGTTCCTCGGTCGACTTTTGTGCCATAAAACTTGAATCGCTCTGAAGTTTCTCCATCAACGCTTTCGCTTGTCCTTCATTCATTTCTGTTGTGTTTAAAATTATAGTTTCAGTTTTTGTGTAGGACGGTTCTGTTGTTGTAAAATGTATGCCAGGATTTTGTCTCTTTATTTCTTCGAGCACTTTTCTGTCTATATCTTTTACGTTGGTACCTTCTTCTAATTCTAACTCATTTATATCACCTCCACCTTTCATGACTCCGAAAGTTACTTGTTCCACTTGTAGCGGGGCCTCCATTTTATTTGTGATGTATCTCGTTGATATTTTTTCTACATTTTGAGTAACTACTTTATTTCCATATTCATCCTCTGTAACATTAACTGTTACAGTTTTTTGCACGGGCTCTTGCTTCATCGTAAGTGAAACATTTGCCGGTTCCATGTACAGGGTTCTTGTTTCTTTTCCTTCGGTTCGACTTTTTGTTCCTTCGACCAAATCTGGTATTAATCTTAAACTTGCTTCACCTATCTCTATAGACTTTGTGTATGAATTACGTTTTCCGTCTGACGGTAAATTCTTTTCATCAGTTGAAATTGTAACAATATTGCTACTTTGGATTTCTTGCCTATTTTTAGTATCTGGCCATTCGTTCGATTCTAGCGGTTTTTTATTAAATTTCAAACTATTATTATTTGAACCCACTCTTATATTACTAACAAATTCATCATAGTCTTTCGCTTTTGCTGCCGTTGTTGAAGACGATGTTTTCAAATCAAAGTTTACAATATCTGGTTGATGAACTTGGTTGGCTGATTTAAAAGAATCAGTCATTGCGGGCATTTCTTTGCTTGATGATGATGATGGTTCTTGCTTTTGCGTTTGTTGGTCAATGTGAACATTGAAAATTGGATTCTTAGCTAAAAGCTTTTTCATCATTTCGGATTTAGGTCTTTCTAAACTATTAACATACGAACTACGCGACACTTTCATATCGTCCGGAATGTTGGTGTCGTAAGTCATAGTAAGTTTCTCTTCATACTTTACAGGTGTAGTCTTAGCTTCCGTAACAGTATTAGTTTCTTGACTACTATCGAGTGAACTGGTATTACTACCATCTGAAGTAGATTTAGCAAATTCAGATACAAGTTTCATATGGACTTTTAGATTTTCATCCATAATTCTTCGCGCTAAATGATCGGAAGTTTCATGCTGTTCACTTTCTTGTGGAGAGTCGTAATTTGTCTGCACTTTCTTGTAAATTATTTCTTGTGAATCATGTTTTCCCGATTCCATAGAACTATTAGATCCTTTAACTATAGCGTCTTCCAAAGTGCCAAATTCGGAACCCTTCTTTAAACGATTTCTTTGGAATGTGTTTAGTCCTTCAATGGCAGACGTTTTCGCTACATTTAAGCTAAGTCGAGGTTCCTTATGCTTAATAACAATACCTCTGTCTGAGTCATTATCTAGTAGCACATCATCTGAACCAGAATCGAAGAATGTAGTCTCTACTACTGACATAGCTTTTCTCTTTTTCGGCGAAAGTGTACTTTCTTGTATTTCGCCATCATCTGCGCATATATCTAAACTCTGTGCTCTTTCTAAAGTACCTGTTGATGGTTTACTCGTTTTAGCTCTTAATTCAAATCTCGATAAATCGCCAAGGGAAGCTGCTTTGCGCTCATTTTCATCTAAGGATGTATCATCTGAAGCGGAACGCACAGTCTCATTCAATGGAGAACTATGGATAGTGATGTCACTATTATTTAATTCAATAGTGGTAGATCTGTTATCACTTTTATCACTGTTGTTTAATGAAACCACTGAATGTACATCTTGATTAGATGAGAGATTGGATTTAGAATCCTCAAAGAAATTATTGAGTGAGTCACTTTCTCGCTTGAATGGCTTTGAAACAATATCGTCGATGTCATCTTGACTAAAGTTAATAGATTCTTCGATGCGAGATTTTGCTTTATTCACTTTTGGAGTTGAAGTATTGTAAGAGTTCATAGATTTAGTGGATGTTGAGGATGTGTCATGTAAGAGACTAGAGTGATACTTTTCATTCTTTAAGAAATCATGCAAATTATTCATTTGCTCTAATATGCTATCATCGCTTTTGTTTTTCTCTACCTCTGGAGGTGATGGTGCTTTGCCTTTGGATTTCTTTGTAGGTTTGGGAGCTTCTTCTTTTTTATATTCTACTTTATCTTTCTCTTGTATCAAATCTGCGGAACTTTTTCTATTACTCCTTGCTGCCTTTGCCGCATCGAACATATGTTGAGGTAACTCTTGAGGGATACCATTCTCGTCACGTTTGATTCCACTGGAATTTAGATCAGTTCTAGAAAATGATGACGATAGCGATGTATCAGATATTTTCGACGTTTCGTGGCTGATATTTGTATCAGATTCATTCGTCTTTACTCTTGCATTTGGTATAGGTGGTGCCATTTTTTCCCTTCGCTTCGCAACTACTGGTTTCTTTTGTTCCGTCTCACTTTCAAGTTTAACGTGAGTTGTCGGAGCAGGCCTTTGTGGCTCAGGTTTGTCTGGTTCATCGACTGCTTTTTTTTCTAGTACAACGGCGCCGTTCTCAACGCTCTTTTGTTTTAACACTCCATCATCAGGAACATTTGGCGGAAGTACTCTTATACCAAATTTCATACCTCGTTTTGGGTCGTATTCCCTCTTCTGTACTTCAGCGTGGTCTATATTATGTCCTATGCCATTCTCCGGTTGTATTATTTGAATGTCGCTGCCAGTAGAGTTTCTGCTCTTATTTCTATCAGGTTTATTTGAAGCTGGTGGAATTTCTGAGTGTCTTTTATTTGCAAGCTTCAAATTCTTCTCATTTTCTCTCTCTAACGTTGTTGGTGGTTCTTTTTTCTCTTTCTTATTTCTCTCTAAGGTGGTAGTTATTATCTTTTCAGTGATAATCTTCTTTATGCCTACCTTTCCATGTTTTGTTTCAAGTGTAGAATTGTTTGATTGCGATGTATTGGGCGATCTCGGGGGATGTAGGAGTTTCCCTTCTTTTTCCAGCTGAAAAAAAAATCAAATATAGTTTTAAAATCAAGTTTACGAAAGTAAAAACAGGAAAATAAAATGGGTATCAAAATATAGGAATGGACGTGATTAGATTTACATATTTGATTATTTTGAGATGAACTTGAATAAAAATGTAAAATTAAATATGGATAACTATGTAAAATAGGCTTTATGTAACCGTAATATATGAGACCGTTACAATAGTGTCGCAACGTAGAAGCGAATCTATATAATACAGATTACTACTAATACAGACTATATATAGTGTGGTCGTGATGGCTGATAATACACAAACAGGTAAATATTGTAATATAGTATTACTAAGCTATTACTAAAAACAATTACATTTTATGTTCCATAACTATAGCTATAACCCAAAGTTTGTGTAAACGTCTTGAAACAAGATTTAATATAAGAATAGCGTGATTGAGTTGAAAGTTGCGGGAACACTTGTACTATGCGAACTTTTATTGCAGTAACGTGGAGGGTGACAATTTAATGTATGAAGCAATTAGTTAGCTTTACTTATGAATATAGCAAGCTAACCTAGCCTTTATTCCCTTATAATAAAATTTTAAATTATCAGTAACGAGTGTTTGTTGATTAGTGTGTATCTATTATGTCACTTAGGACTTTCTTCAGTCGGACGTAAAACAATAGCTATACAACATTCCACAGCGTAGGCGACATGATTGTATTCCAAACAAGACAAACTATTCAATAATAACATATCTAAATATTATTGTCAGACGAGAAACATCCTTGCATTGTTATAACAGAACTCGAAATACAGCGCATTGTTTTCATTCTTACAACTTTATTCGTCCAATCTATGTTATTAACCATTTTTAATAGATGCCCATTTTTATAACACGCTTTTGGCATTCAGGGGTCAATCAAAATTGGCAGGCGGTTATGAGTAATGTTTAATTTGTATGGAAGATGATAAGTATAAAGTTATGCATACTTTTGCTTTGATTTATGGGTAAGGATGTCAAATTAAAATTTCGTTCACGTTTTTTTTTTTCTTTTATATCATGGAGATATAACCCTACAATTTACGTACTAACATCGTAGCTAAGTCGAATCTGTGATTTAGTTTTAAATGTCTTTTAAAAATTACCTAGCGATCCCTCACAAGTATACTATAAAAAAAAACACTTTAAAAACAAGAAAACAAATCAAAATGGGTTCATACGTTCAGAAAATACGACGCCAGATACACACACACACACACACACACACACACACACAGACGCGTCAAACTTATAACACCCCGTAGTTTGTGCGTCATAAGTCTGCTAATCCTAGTTAGAACCGAACGACTAAATCGTACTTAGAAATACCCATTCCGTATTCTGGGAAACAGGACATATCCTGACTTTAACCAGAAAGCTGGCACCACTACTTTATGGTGTCTTTTGTATTATTCATCGCAGACGCACAGTTCTGGTGGTCGTGATGGGAAGTCTGAATACAATATATTATGTAAGTCGTTATGGGAGTGGCCGCCATTTTAAATTTCATGTAAAATATTCTAAGTAGATATGCAAGTATCACTAGCGGGAGTTCGGGTGTTTTGATTTTTCTTATTTTTTAACCCTCGACGCAAAAACGACGGGGGTTTAAAGTATGACGTGCATGCGTGCGTGTGTGTGATGTTTGTGTGATGTTTGTGTGATGTTTGTGTGTGTGTGTGTGTGTGTGTGTGTGTGTGTGTGTGTGTGTGTGTGTGTGTGTGTGTGTGTGTGTGGTTGGTTGTGTATCTGTGAAATTCCGTACTTCTCATTTTGTATTTTACAAATATTCTGCATTGGCGGCAAATTTGAGCTTTGAAGAAGTTCACATAAAGTTCCCGGCTAAGTTTGTTGTGGGCTTCTTCTTAGACCAGGACGCGTTTGGAACCCTCGTAGCTTTAGTTTTAAGTTTACGAATGTGGTTATCGCCATCATCTCATTACCGTGTAATTCTTATGTACGCATCAAAAGTGCAACCTATGGGCCTACTTGAATAAAGATATTTTTGACTTTGACTTTTGACTTTAAATCCTCGAAAACGATGCCTCGTTTGTGAGCGACTTGCCTGTTTTCACTAATGAAGAATAATGGCTACATGAGTAACGCCTATCTAAAGAGAATCGTAAGCATTCATCAACCGTCTACCAATAGTTATGACCTAAGAGTTGGTGAAACGTTTTTTTCTATAGACATTGCCTAAATCATCAGGCATTCGATTTAGGCCATGCTCAGGTTTTAATAATAATAATAATTTCATTTATTTGCATTAAACATGGGTTACATGATATATGGTAAATAGATAACAAATAAAATTGTTCCAAACATGTTTTGCCATAAAGGCGTGCAAAATTTTTTGAAGTATGCAAATCTATTTAATTAGGCAATTTATTTGTATTTAAGATTAATCCATTTAGTTACAGTTTTAATAGTAAAATTAGGTAGATGTCAACTTCTTGGTCAACTCAAAAATGTCAAATTTAGAAATGTCTATTTATTAGTCAAATTTTATTTCAAAATAATCATTAATGTTATATATGCGGCCGACTGGCGACTGGCGCAGTGGGCAGCGACCCTGCTTTCTGAGTCCATGGCCGTGGGATCGATTCTTACAACTGGAAAATGTTTGTGTGATGAACATGAATGTTTTTCAGTGTCTGGGTGTTTATCTGTATATTATAAGTATTTTATTCATAAAAATATTCATCAGTCATCTTAGTACCCATAACACAAGCTACGCTTACTTTGGGACTAGATGGCGATGTGTGTATTGTCGTAGTATATTTATATTTATTATATTTATATTTTGTGAAAATGGCCATAAATGTTTATACTAAGAGTACTGTAATATGCTGTTGATGAAGGAACGAAAGAAAACTGTATGCTCACCGTGCTAACATCGCCAGTGGAACCTGCCCTCTTCATCAGTGGGTGGTGCACCCCCCACCCCTCGCCGCTCACCCGCCCGCCTTCCACCACCTCTAACTCCACGGGGTAAGGAGAAGCAAGCGACAGTATAGCCACCGCGTCTTCTAATGGAGTGCCGTTGAATTCGATCTTTATGCTTTTGATTTTGTCACCTGTAATTAGAAAGACTTAAATTGCTTCAAACTTTTTTTTAAGCAACAAAAATATCTTCAACGGTAAAGGAAAACATCGTGAGGAAACATGCCTGAGAGTTCTCCATAATGTTCTCAAAGGTGTGTGGAGTTCACCAATCGACATTGGGCCAGCGTGGTGGAATACGGCCTTAACCCCTTTTCATTGTGGGTGGAGACCACACTGTAGTTGGTCGGTAATGGGTTGATATGGTGAATTAGAAAGATACCACTAGTTTGGATTGAGAACTACAACTTTTTATTATTATCTTCGACAACCTTATTATCTTCTAGGAAAGATAGATAATACTAGATTGTTCAATAAGGGATTAAAGCAACAATGTCTTACGTTACGGGCGCCGGGAGAAATCCGTAGCAAACGAAGGATTCCAGATTAATTCCCGAGCGTAGCGAGGGTGTTGCACCTAGGATACTGATCAATCGAATCTGACGAAGGTAGCTTTAACCTTGAGTTTAATACACTACTTTTCTAACTTTATGTGGCAATAAAGTCAAGTTTTGGAGGGATTTTGTCTACAATTTATACTCTATGGTTCGCGCTTCACAGGCTCTGGTGAGTGACAGGGACGCTATCATGCGTTAGAGCCAGATAGCAATATAAGAATGAACGGATTTTCTGGTCTGGTTGGAGGCTTCGACCAAGACGTGCTGCTAAGCGATTTAGCGTTCCGGTACGACGTCGCGTAGACACCGATCAGGGTTATGTGTTTATGGCGCGTCACCATCTTAGACTGCATCAAAACTTGGGTGGGATTGCAGTGAAGGCGTAACTTGTAATGTAATAAAAAAAGTTGATGAAACGCCTGTAGTGTCCCTACCATGCTGGATCAAAAGAAATAGAAAAAAAGAAAAAAGTGTTTATTTCGGAACCACAGAAATAAAGAACGTTTTTTTGAATGAACAAAAAGAAACAGGAGAAAATTCGTGTGGACTCAAATTGGTCTCCACTCATTGGAGGGACCAAAGCCATATCGCTGGTGGTAAATATTACCTGGTTGAAGTTTAGCAGCAGCGGCCGGTCCACTCCTGAGCACGGAGTGGACGCTGACTCCATCTCGAGCGCCTCCTCCACACGTCAGACCCAAGCCAGTAAAATCGCGAGCCCATAGCTTCACTCGCCGGATTCGTGCTCTCTGGAAACCAAAGATATAAACTTTTACCCATTATGAAAAAAAAAAGTAAACAATAAAAAATAAATTAGTAGCAGAGCTTTGCCGGCCGATTGATTGGCGCAGTGGGCAGAGACCTTGCTTGCTGAGTCCAAGGCCATGAGTTCGATTCCAACAACAGGAAAATGTTTGTGTGATGAACGTGAATGTTTTTCAGTGTCTGGGTTTATCGAAATATTAAGTATTATTATAAAAAAATTATACATCAGTTACCTTAGTACCCATAACACATGCTACGCTTACTTTGGTGCTAGATGGCGATGTGTGTATTGTCGTAATAAATTAATATTTAATTATTTATTTATTTTTTATTAGTAGAGTAGAGCGTTCAGTGTCAAAGCTCGTCCGGGGAAGTACTATAGCCTTGACAGGAGAAAAAATTATATCCCCGATTATATCCTCTGACGAGGGATATAATTAACGGGTCCACCTGCTAAACTAAAACACGGGAACACAGAATAGGAGAAGTTTGATAACAGGGCATTGCCAACAAAACAAACACCTTTCCATCTTAGGTATAACCGACAGTACTCCGTGCAGAACATGGAGGCAGATGAAACACCGACACACGTATTGCTCCGATGTAGAGGAGTAGCAACGCGCAGCATACCTTGGCTCCCCAGCATCACTCCCTGAAGCACTTGGCGACCAGGGCGGCCTGCTACGCTTCTGGAGTTAGTTTGGCTGGCTGGAGTGACCTAGCGGGAGCCGTACCGGTGGCACTACTTACAAGTTACAACGGAAGGTTCCGGCCGACCAAGTGCAGAGACCAGGCCAGGGACAGAAGAAGGAGAAGTTTACCCCCGTTTATTATGTCACACATATTATTTGGATATTATTTCCTTTTGTGCCCCAGTGCTCTGAGAGTTGATAACGCTGAGGGAGAAGATAAATTTGTATCCTTTCCCCGGGTAGAGACAATAGAGATACAGAATCTAGAAGTAACTATGCTAAATATTGGTCATAAATCATATGAGGCACCTGTTTAATCACCGACGGTGCGCGAGAAGCAAGAACTAGAAACATGTAAGCGAACAGTGAGAAGGCTACTATTTCTAATTAATTTTAATTCATTATCATCATCAAAATTAAAAAAAGATCAAAATTCAAAATTCATTTATTAGCACTCATTTATAGCACATATACTTTATAATAATAATAATAATAATAATCTCTTTATTTCAGGCAAAGCCCATATTAATACATTTAAAATAACAATTAGTATTAGTTAATATACAATATCGAATTAGAAATCAAAATTACAGTATAAATTTATTCAAATGGCATGTCAAAAATATAAAATTAAAAAGACAAAATAAAAATAAAATTAAATTAAAAATTACAATGAATAATGATAATTATTGAATTAAAAAAAAAAAATGAAAAAAATAATTAAATTTTAATACTATTTGCTCCGTGTGTGTGTTGGGTACATACACACACCCAGTGCCTCCAGAACGGGTTATTTAGCTTTCCAGCTAGTGTTTGCAAAAGGCTGTTGCTGCTGCCGCGAATCCTGCTCATCAAAGATGCAGCCCTATTCCTCATTACACAATAAAATCACTTTTGTAACGTTAAGTATGTATGTTTGTAGTGACTCTACCACCGGTTTGGAAAGCAGATTCTACCGAGAAGAGCCGGCAAGAAACTCAGTAGTTGCTTTTTCCAACATCAACATTTACATTTTTCTATCTTGCGGGAGATGAGAGCGAGGCTGGCTGCTTCCAATCTACCTTGTCATTATCAACAGATAGATGTCCACTGCTGGACAATGACATAGGTAGTTTTTATTAACGGACCACGGGAGGAGACCCGTGTTCTCTACACGGGTCTCCTCCCACATATTTGGTGATTTGCCTAAATAACTTAAAACGCCACTAATTTATTTTAAATCGATGCAAACATTACCATGTTTTTAATTAACATCCTTTAAGTGCCTCCGTGACTAATATGTTAATGACTTGAAGCGAATTAGCCTCAATATAAAATAATGAATGCATCTCGTAATTATTGTTATTACTCTGATAAGACAGGAAAAACCGTGTTTAATGTCAAATCCCAGTAGTCTTTCTATCTCATCAGTATGAAATTTACACACACACGTTCATTCGCACACACATGCACGTTAAAATGTGATTTTACATTAGTGATTTATGTCAATTCTTATTAGGTGACTTTATTATTTCAAAACTGAATTCTCTAGCTATATAGAAGATTTAGAATCTGACTAGCTATTGCCCGCGAGTTCATCCGCGTTTGTATTGTTTTTAAAACATATTTTAAGTTGTCTATTCTTTAAAAAAAAAAAAACGATAGTGTAGTTTTTACAAAGAACTTTTGTAATAAGTTTTGTTTAGGTGTAGTCCATAATATTTTTAAACTCGCGATAATTTTTACATTAAGTGGCCGATTGGAATAAATTAAAAAGTATTTTACTGCTGTACCTTTTATGATAAGACTATTTATTCGAATAATGATTAAAACAGCGATACTGATGTAACCCACTTTTATTTCTACCGGCAATCTAATAAAATTTTTGAACACAAAAGCTGTAATTATGAAATACATGCCTTTTATGTACCTATCATCAATAGTTTTCTCAACGCACGCCAAGTAATGAATTGCGTAGGAAAGATTTTGCCGCTATGGATGACGTTATTGCAATTTTCTTAAGGATCTCCAATTTGTTTGAAAATATATTATAGCCAATGTAACTTCATGATAGCTTAGCTTTCTTTTGGCGAAGAAATGGTTAAAGTCGGTCCATTACTTTCGGAGCCTAGTGGTTACAGACAAACAATCAAAGAAAAAAATCTATCCTTATTACAATATTAGTATAGATATAGATATATTCATTAGTCATCTTAGTACCCATAACATAAGCTACGCTTACTTTGGGGCTAGATGGCGATGTGTGTATTGTCGTAGTAATTAAAAAAAAAAAAAGTTATAGATATAGATATAGATGATAATTTTAACCTGAATCATGTTGCGGTCAGCTACAGCCTACAGTTTAAGTACCTTCCTATTTTATCTTGCAAATTAGTTGATGAAGTATGATTTCATGTGTTTGTTATTACAAAATACCTTGAGGTACGACGCAATTAATTTTATGACATCATGTTGCTCCTATCTTAACTTTGGATCCGTGTGAATAAGACTAAGTGATCGCACGTCAAAAATTTAAGGTTATTTTTTTACAATTGCGTTCTCAAACTAGTGAGTAGGATTTTTTTGCAAATTATTGCGTTCACATAATATTAGAAGTTAGGTTAGTTCAAAGTACTTGTGTACTACTTGGCTACAATATGAATATAGTAATTTATGTTGTTTTTAATTAGCAGTGCAGTAGGTAGGGTAGGAGCTAAAAGGAAGGAAGGAAATATCACTGGCTTCAACGGTGAAGGAAAACATCGTGAGGAAACCGGCATGACTAAGAGTTCTCCATAAAGATGTTCTCGAACGCGTGTCGAGTCCACCAGTCCGCACTCGGCCAGCGTGGTGGACTACGACCTAAACCCTTCTCATTGTGGGAGGAGATCTGTCCGCTGTAGTGGCCCGATAATGGGTCGATATGATGTGATCGGGTAGGGTGTAGGTAAGTAAGTTTACAAATAGTAGGTTAGTTTAGGTTATAAAAGCGTGATTTTTAGTTTTTCTTAAACTATTATTTTTATTATACTAGTTAAATTAATCGTCAAAATTGTTAATATTAGTGAAATCGGCTAAAGATAATGGTTAGAAATTAAAATTAACATCATTCCTGCCTTATCGACTATAAATGAAAATTACAGACGATCTAGCCCCAAAGTAAGCGTAGCTTGTGCCATAGGTACTAAGATGACTGATGAATATTTTAATGAATAATATATATAAATACTTATTGATATCAACACATATATAATTTCGAAAGGCTACACATACATATTCTTATTGAATAGGTAAGCCGATTCCGAATCCCAATTATATATATATATATTTATCGATAGAACCCGAATAAAATGACATTTTCTAAAAATGAATCCTAGCTATATCAATTTATCGCCCCCGAAACTCCCTGTATACCAAATTTCATGAAAATCGTTGGAGCCGATTCCGAGATTCCAATTATATAAATATGTTTATCGATAGAACACGAATAAAATGACATTTTCTAAAAATGAATCATAGCTAGATCGATTTATCACCCCCGAAACCCCCTGTAATACGTAATGTATACTTAAAGTTCATGAAAATCGTTGGAGCCGATTCCGTGATTCCAATTACATATATATATACAAGAATTGCTCGTTTAAAGATATAAGTTTATATTCACTCATTAATGTTATTGTCAGTCACGATTTTTACTCTCTACGTAAAATAAAAATAGTCTTAACGATTGCAGTTTATTAATATCAATCATAAATATCGTGGTCAATGGTTCGGCAAAGTCAAGGATTACATTCTCTAGCTAAGCATTCATGTATCTATACACTGAGCAATACTTCATTTGTATATATCTATGCAAAATTTACTAAACATCGGTTGCTGCTAAGCGAAGCTATTGTCTTCTGTCATTTATTGATTTTCATTTCTTTTTAAATTCTTAACAACGCTTAATTATAATAAAAACAACACTATTAAAAATTTATGAAAAAAAAAAAACATTTTTTTGGATGTTATTTTTTTGCTTTATTATTATTGTTATTACTATGAGCTGTTTAAAAATTACATCCGGAAACCGTACCCCTGTGCGTTTCCGGGATACAAAGTATCGTGAGTCATCCTATGTTTGTGTCAAAGTTTTGCAAGTCAACTCGCGAAAGTCCCGCAATGTTGGCCTTTCCGAAGCCTACCACCGCGCCAGACCAGAGAAAAGACGGAATATTTTACCTCTCAAATTGCTTCCCATGCCGAACCAACTGAACCCGAGACCTCTCACATGACGACTAACACTGCGATACACAGGTACTTTAAATATACCTACCATTTTAATATTATTAACAATTGCACATATTGTTTGACCTTTACCACGATAACATAAGGAAACTGCGGTCAGGTTTTTATTACGCATTAACAAAAAAAAACGCTAAAATAGGTCCCATTCAAGTTCGTACAACATTATATCTACATTAGTTCATTTTCAAGGTTCCGTACCGCGATAGGAAGAAAGAAACCCTTTAAATAGACTTCCTTGTCCGTCTGTCTGTCGAATACATAAATGTCTAGTAGTAATAACTGTTCACAACTGGAAAATGTCTCTGTGATTAACACGAATATTTTTCTGTGTCTGGGTGTTTATCTGTATTTTATAAGAATTTATGTATCAGTCAACGTAGTACCCATAACACAAGCTACTTGCTTACTTTGGGACTAGATGGCGATGTCTGTATTGTCGTAGTATATTTATTTATTTATTTATTTATTCATTTATTTGGTTGAAAAGATAATACTTTGAGCTACTTCACGGTTGTCATCTATGTTAGTCTGGAGATTTGTGGCAGAGCGACATTAAGGCGGAATGCCATCGTGTCCGAGATCAATTCGCTACGTGTTGCGTCGGAATGCCATCGGAATGGTTGCGTCGCCGAGCCGGTTTTTGCGTGGAATGCCTGAACGTTTCGAGGAAATTACGACGGTGTTATGAAAGGTGTTAGGAATCGTGTATAATCTTCGTCTCATGATACCGTTAAGAGTCATTAGTTGACAATAGCCTATTAGGCTGTACCAGTCGACTGTCCCAGGGTTAGCTCAGTAATCAAAACCTATAAAGCTATTACAGTTTTATTTTTTAACCGACGTACAAAAAAGGAGGAGGTTCAGCAAGCTCAGCACGGCTAGAATGGGCAGGAGACAATTATATCCCCGGGGAAAGAATAACAAATAGTTATATGTGTAGTATTAGAATTTATAACATGTAGTATAGTTTGCAATATTTTTATTTAGGTATACATTTTTATTGCCGCACCAACCCATTCCTTATAACAACTACTTTCGCCAAAGGTTGTCTGGGAGAGATAGCTTTAGCGATAAGACCGCCTTTGCACATCTAAACTTCTTTTTTTTTTTTTTTTTTAATTTTATCTTTTGTGTTTCTCTTTGTATTTTGTTTTTGTGTGTGCAATAAAGAATTTAATAATAATAATAATTACAAATTATCTTCTGCCGCAGCTTTATCAACTCTCAGAGCACTTCTTAAATAAAGTTCAACGTTATACCACGATTTAAAAATGTAAAAATAAACTACTGGCACTTTCCTCGCTTCTACTTATATAAAAAACGTGTGTGTACTTATGTCCACGCGTTAGAATTTATAAATAAATAATAAATAAATTTACTCAGACAATTCACACATCGCCACCTAGCCCCAAAGTAAGCGTAGCTTGTGTTATGGGTACTATGATGACTGACTGATGAAAGATGATTTTTTCAATGAATAATATACATAAATACTTAGAATATACGTATAAACACCCAGCCACTAAAAACATTCATGCTCATCACACAAACATTTTCTAGTAGTGGGAATCGAACCCACGGCCTTGGGCTCAGAAAGCAGGGTCGCTGCAAACTGCGCCAATCGGCCGTCAAGTTATACTTCTTTGGCGTAACAAGATAAAAATCTTTTCTAAAATTCTATCTTACGCCTAATTCTACGTTTGTAGAGAAAACGACACTAACAATAGAAAAAAGGTATTCAATACATTGAAAGTTTTATTTTAACGCATTATCTAGTTATATATCGTTATCGGACAATCAAGTTTCACACAACATTAAAATTTTGAGATTTTTGTACAATGAATTTAATTTATTTAACCGGAATGAGCCCGCAGACTTTGACAATTGAAAGTGTACACTGTCGAACCTTTTTTTGAAAAACTAAAATGTTGACCATAGCTAACTTCAGGGTGTCGGTTTTTCGGGACGGTTTGCGCATAATGAAAATTTACTTTCTCCCTAACGCGCCAAAAGAAGTATAACTTCGAAGACTAGTCAAAAATTAAAAAAAGAATCAAACCTGTAAATGTGAATCATCTTTGCTCTGCTCCGGTTTGGTGAACTCTGCGTGTAGGGCGGGCGGCTTCCCGCCTAGAGGCAGGGTTGGCGCTTCGTTCTGCCAGTGCTTCTCCTCCTGTCTAAAGCCAGGGTTGTCAAAAGCGAATTCATCCTTCACCGATTCCGGGTCTGTTGTGAAGACCAGGTGTTTGCCTGAGGACAATGGAAACGAAATATTAATAATGAAATGACCTATGACAGAAGGAGTCTGTTTAAGTCCCAAAACAAAAATGAAAATGTATCGCGAATTCATTTAACCACAAGGCTGATAATAATTCAATTACTTATCAGTTTTGCGAACTAAAAATAAAAAAAAATTAAATAAAACTTCTTCTTTTGATTTATGGCTTTTCGCAATTATTCTTCAATACTATTCGCACGCAGATTTTATATATAAGCCGTTTTATGCAGCGCCACTCCAAGATAGGTTAACCCGCCTACCGTCTTAGAGGCGTCAAGTACCACCAGGTAAGATGAAGAAGCAGTCAAGGGTAAACATGTAGTCCACTACATATTATTTATAAAAAAATAATTCTCAAAAACTTTCACGTTTAAAATATTTTTAGGGTATATTACTTAAGAATATTTCACTTGTAATATGTATAATGTTAAGATTCTAGTTTACAAAGTCAAAATCTAAGCAAAAAAACTAAGCAAAAGCTAAGCTAAGTCTAAGTCAAAAATATCTTTATTCAAGTAGGCCCATAAGTGGCATTTTTGATGCGTACATTACATGAGAATTACACGGTAGTGAGATGATGGCGATAACCATATTCTTAAACTTACAACTAAACCTACGAGTGTTTGAAATGCGTCCTTGTCTAAAAAGAATCCATCTTACCTTACTTACCCAATTACCCAAACTATAAGAACGAAAATTTAACCGCTCGAAAACTTGTTATAAGAAATACTTGTATAAAGGTATTGACGAAACATTTATATGAGCATAAAAATTTTATTCTGAATTCACAATATTTCATATAAAAAGATTTTTCATTCAATTTAATACTTATAAACTTTTACTGGCAAATAAATACGTGTGAGAAAGTTGACATATTCTCTCAAATAACTTACGTATGTTATTAATATTTATTGCAAGTATTAATAAATATTAATAGCAAAACTTGCAAGATTAATAAATAAATAAATAAAAATTCCATTTTTTATTTTATGTTTTTTTTTATTACTCATGCGGGATAGTAGTATCTTAGTACTCGCTGTTGCGGTTGAAAAAGAGCTGTTTGCGCATTTTAAAATGACGCGTGAGTTTTTCGTAAATGAAACTGTTATTTGAGCAAATTGTACTGAGCACACGCAAACTATCCTTGTCGCACGCAAAATGACGTTGTCAACATCGCACGGGTTGCAGATACTATTTGACGTTTTCAAATTGTTCAAATGTGACAATTTATTTGAACGAAAGTAAAAATAATTAATTAATATTGAGCTGTTTAATTCTAAGCATTGATTGTTCCAAATAAATTTATTATATTTTGTTAATTAATATTAATTAATTTGTATTTATTGTTTGAAGTATATTTGTTTCTTTTTTTAAAACTTTTCATCCGTTTGTTGGGACTTGGGATTTCGTGCCCACATATATCTCCGCATTAGTAATAAAAATAGTATCTGCAAACCGTGCGATGTTGTCGACAACTTATCGCACATGTTGCACAATATACTATTACTCCATGGAAGTCATTCATCCCACGACAAGTTAGCCTTTGACCACCGCCGCACCGCGCCACTCACTTAACATGCAGAATTCTCTCATATAACAGATAAACTATTAATTTAATTTCTTCTTCTCAGAAAATTTCAATACCTAAAAGGGATTGAATCATCATCGAACCTAGGTACTAGGACCAATCGAACCAAGGATCTCGTTATCCGCAATCAAACTTAGTAACCATTGGGCCAACAAGGCAGATTGTTTTTTATTCCTGTAATAGTTAGGCCTCACCAGACAGTAATCTCACTTGGTGGTAAATGACGATACCGTCTAAGATAGTAACGGGCCAACCTATGGGTTATGGCAGACTCATGTCCTAATCCGTTTCTACGCGACATCGCACCGGAACGCAAAGTCGCTTAGCGCCATATCTTTGTCGGCGGATGTATCCACATTTGACGGCCGATTGGCGCAGTGGGCAGCGACCCTGCTTTCTGAGTCCTAGGCCGTGGGTTCGATTCCCACAACTGGAAAATGTTTGTGTGATGAACATGATTGTTTTTCAGTGTCTGGGTGTTTATCTGTATATTGTAAGTATTTATATGTATTATATTCATAAAAATATTCAACAGCTATCTTAGTACCCATAACACAAGCTACGCTTACTTTGGGGCTAGATGGTAATGTGTGTAATGTCGTAGTATATTTATTTATTATTTATTTATTTATTATCCAATATCGATGTATGGTTGTATGGACAGATGTTTGTCAATAATAGTAGGATATTTGAGTTGTAGACTTTAAGACATAACGTCAGCCTCGGCCCAAGCTTCCCACCGTACCAGACCAGAGAAAATTTAGATATTCTAAATTCCCAAATAGCCCCGTCCGAACCTGGGACCTTCTACTTAAAAACAAAGCGCTCAACATTGTGCCAGGGAGGTTGTCAAAACCTACTATGTAATAATAATTTCATTTATAATGACATATAAGTGCACATGTGCACGTTATCCGATTGTAGAATTTATTTGGAGACTCGTTATTAGAAATCGAAAGCGACTTCGAACAGCTCAAGTCAGTCAACTTTTAAGACGCGCGCACATCTAAACGGAGTACGCTACGATTTTTCGATATATATATACCGAAGCAGTATATACTGGTAAAATAGAATAAAATATTACCGGTTTTAAAGGATGAGGGAAGTTCTATCGATTAATGAAAATAATTTATCCAATTCAGTTTCCTACGTATATTACTAATCTACCGATTTTCATAAACAATTGTCTAAAAAAACTTAACTTTTTTTTTTTAATTATTTTTGCGTAAATTACTTCTTTTTCGCTCTTTTGTTTATTTTCAATCTTTTGATTTTTGATTCAAATAACCAATTTTGTGAGCACATTTAAAGAATTTAATACGATTTGGTGTAAGTCAAAATGGCTATCGCCCTGATTGTGCAATAAGAAATTGCACAATCAGGCGGCGTTAACTGGGTTTCAATATGTTTTTAATACGACAATAAAGAAAACTATTTAAGGTCCAATTATCTTTATCTACAGGAATATCTCGGAATTTCTAGAGATCAGTGTTCCCAGATTATAACCAGCTGGGTACCTTTAAGCTCACATCGCCATCTAGCCCCAAAGTAAGCGAAGCTTGTGTTATGGGTACTAAGATGACTGATGGATCTTTGTTATGAAATATATAATCACATAAATGCTTATTATATAAACATCCAGACACTGAAAAACATTCATGTTCATCTCACAAACATTTTCCAGTTGTGGAAGTCGAATCCACAGCCTTGGAGGCTTGGACTAAGAAAGCAGGGTCGCTGCCCACTTCGCCAATCGTCGTCTCTAAATTCTACGCCACATCTTCAATTTCTAACAGGCAAGATTGTGGCTAAGTGCGAGCATTTAATATCAAACAAAGAAGCAACGTAATTTAATGGTGGTACAAGTGAGCGCGTAGCTTTACATCAATAGTTTAGTGAAAGCGCTAGTCGTGTACGTATTTACGGTAAACGAGGGTAATTATAAAATATTTAACGTTAACAATTTATTGACCAAACTTTATATAACTGTTAATATTAAAAAGTACATAATGGTGACATGTCTATATTATATTTTATATTATATTGTTTAATTTATACTACAATATAATATCTAAACTGCATTGACCAGTCTTAGAATGGTGTTTTCGTCAAATAAATCATTTCCTCACAGCTTTAACAACTCTATAAACATTACCGCACAGATGGAATTAATATCCAAATAATAAACGTGTGATAATAAGCGGGGATAAACTTCTCAAATCCCCTGTTGCCTTGCTTTCAAAATTCATTTATTTCAAGTAGGCCCAGTTTATAAGCACTTTTGAAACGTCAAGTCTTTTAGTAGTGACTCTACCACCGGTTCGGAAGGCAGATTCCACCGAGAAGAGCCGACAAGAAACTCAGCAGATTGCTCTTTTTCAACGTCATTTTACAGTTTACAATATTTTTATCTTGTGAGAGATGAGAGCTGAGCCTGCTTTCAAGCAGCCTTATCGTTAAGAAATTCATCAATCGTATAGTAACAACGATTTATTAAATGTGTTTTAACACAGTGTTTGAACTTATGCATTGGCAGGTTAAAATTACCTTGGGAATCATATTATAAAAGCACCTTTCGCAAACGATATGCAGATTTTGGAAGGTGCACACGTAAATTTTATCCATTGGCACGGGATAAAATCGGGGATATAATTTTTGTCTCCTACCTACGTTAGCCGTGCAGTGTAGGTAATCTAGGGCAAAACGCGTTACAAAATGTC
This sequence comes from Pararge aegeria, assembly GCF_905163445.1. Taxonomy (NCBI): domain Eukaryota; kingdom Metazoa; phylum Arthropoda; class Insecta; order Lepidoptera; family Nymphalidae; genus Pararge; species Pararge aegeria. Next base: position 6,699,538 of record NC_053204.1, on the reverse strand, counting down.
TAGCATAACTCAGTGCCTATTAACTAGGTATGTAATGCAATCTACTCACAACGCATACGCTTTGTTTCACGTGTGAATGGGGCCTAATGTTTTCACTTAGTGAAATGTTGTGTTAGCGCTTTTACATTTTGTTTGTAAGGTCGATAGATTAGCTTCAATCCGTCGTTTAAGATTTATTTCATCGTATAAGACATAATATTAGATGGTAACGTATATCAATCGGTTTTTACAGTTATAATTGACGGCCGGATTGCTCACTTAAAGATGGATCGGGGTAGCAAATTAGCGGATGAAAGTTGCAATAAAATGTCAATTTACATTTACACGAGTAAGTGTGCGCGTGAGCGCTAACGTGTAAATTATTATTGTTTTAACATTCGACGGTCGATTGGCGCAGTGGGCAGCGACCCTGCTTTCTGAGTCCAAGGCCGTGGGTTCGATTCCCACAACTGGACAATATTTGTGTGATGAACATGAATGTTTTTCAGTGTCTGGGTGTTTATCTATATGTTATAAGTATTTATGTATATTATTCATAAAATTATTCATTAGTTATCTTAGTACCCATAACACAAGCTACGCTTACTTTGGGACTAGATGGCGATGTGTGTATTGTCGTAGTATATTTATTTATTATTTATTTATTTATTATTTTACGCAAATATCCTAGGAACTTAGTCTTCTTTATTTTGTCTGCATATCTGTGAAACCGAAACGTTAATAGTTTTTCAGATGTAGTCCTAACATAAAATGCATAATTAAAATCTAGTCACTCCTGCCACTTTATCAGGTAAGTGTCCCGTAACTTAAGTAGGTACTGTGCGCGTGTCGGTCTTATATCTTCAATAGGGTTGTCATAACTTAGGTTTAGGCTGCTATACAATCTCTATTGACGGCCGACTGGCGCAGTGGGCAGCGACCCTGCTTTATGAGTCCATTGTCGTGGGTTCGATTCCACGATGCAGCAGATGAAAGTTAAGCAAGTAAAGCAAATAATTTACGATTTACATTTATACGCGTATGTGTGTTAATTATTATTGTTTTAATATTAAATAAATATACATCAACATCGCTATGAAATATATACACATCGCCATCTAGCCCCAAAGTAAGCGTAGCTTGTGTTATGGGTATCAAGATAGCTGATGAATATTTTTATGAATATTCTGCACATAAATACTTATTATATACAGATAAACACCCAAACACTGAAAAACGTTAATGTTCATCACACAAACATTTTTCCAGTTGTGGGAATCGAACAGACGGCCTTGGACGCAGAGAGCAGGGTCGCTGCCCACTGCGCCAATCGGCCGCCGAAAAATGGTCTCAAATATTGTGGTTAGCTCTTTACCAAATTCCGCTTAGCAGTATGCATGATACAAACCATGCAGGCAGCATAATTATAAAAATTATAAACATGGCAAATTAATGTCACCGCTTATCTATGAGATAAACATTATTTACATAGTAACGGTATTATAAAATAAGAATTCCTTTAATTTTCCTTGAATGCTGAACGGATTTTCTATTCCGATTTCCAGAACAATTTTTATTTACTTCGAGTAACCAACCAACCAACTTTGAAATCCTTTTTAAAATTATAAATGCGAAAGTTTGTTTGTCTGTTTTTTTGGTTGCTTGTCCTTCCTTGACGTCGTAACTAACCAACCAATAAACTTCATAGTTGGCATAGAGTTTAAAGGACCAGGAATAATGTGTCTTATTATTATGAACATTAAGCTTAATTTGCTATACTCTACTATACTGTTTTGCTATAATGTTAAGTCAACAGCAATATTTCGTTAGTGAACAATTAGGTATTCATTGTAAATACAATATCTCCTGATGATGTTCTGGTTTCGGAGCGAAACGTGCATTGCCGAAGATCTGTTTGGTGTTGATTGAAGAAATAACAAATTACACCATACAGATTCTCCTACTTATCGCTGAGTATAGAAAATTAAGCTTCTCTCTCTCTATGGTCGTTCTTTCATCACTGAAGATCGTGGATCTCAACTTCGCTTTGGTAAACTGTCTCCATCGACTTCTGTTGGAGGCCATTTTTGCGATTTGATAAAAGCGGTCTGAATTTGATTTTTTCAGCTGGTCTGCCCATCTTTTTGGGGACCGGCCTCTAGGTCTTTTGCCTTTGGTGTTGCCCGTAACTATAATTTTTTCCAGGCTATCATTCCGCCGCCGCAAAATAAGCCCCGCCAAATTAAGCTTAATTTTGATAATATATCATGGAATTCCACAAACGCCTGCTTCCTTCCAATATAACATGCCTCTACTTTTTATCCCAGAAAAACGGAACGTATCCCATGCGGAACGGAAATTTTATATTCTTTTTCTTTCTTCTTTGTCGTAACACTCTTGCCAGAGTGGTCGTGGTCACTGTGGGACCTTGTTTGTGGCAGTTGTTACTCGCCTCACGAACATTCGCCACTTCTCCCTTTTTGCGGATAGTCTGGTACACTCATGCAAGGCACCTCCCACTGAAGATTTGATTTCATCGGTCCATCGCATGGGTGACCTACCGCGCGCTCTAGTGCCTTCTACCTGGCCCTGCACAACAAGGCGTTCTATGGAGTTGATGTCTCTCCGGGAGACGTGTCCGAAGAATTTTAATAGAGTTCTCTGATAATGGAAATATTGGTGCGAAATTCGTTCCATGAAAGAAAGTAACAGAAGTCATATGTAGTTTATGGTTTTTTAAGGATTCCTAGGGTATTTTTGGACCTACCAATTTAATAAATCAACACATTTAATAAATCGAGGTTACTATGAGATTTTGAAGCGGTGATAGCGCAGTGGGTAAGAGCTTGACTTCACATTCGGGGGGGCGAGTTCGAATCCCAGCACGCACCTCTTACTTTTCTAAGTGATATTAGTAATTAAAAATATCACTTGCTTCGACGGTGAAGGAAAGCATACGGCAAATTTTATATTAATCAATTGTTTATACTTTGAATATAATACTTTTATTCTAATATGTGGAGAAATCGCTGTGCGTACCTAAAGCCCCTATCCAATTGACATGTTGCCTTTTTAAGAAGCCGATCAAAGGAGTTCATCTCATATAAGCGGTTTAGTCATGCGGGGTCAACAACCACGTGGGTGTATGTACCGCTTTATTTTACAAATTCTACAACAAAAAAAACAATAAAGCCTACCAATTAGGGGCATTGTTACTATTCTACGTCTACCTATACATATGTATTGTATCTTCTATATTATTATCTTTTAGTTCTTAAAAGGCTTTACTTAAAAGTGATTTTAGAGTATCGGAAAAGGTCAACATCTGAAGCAAGTTTTTTTTCTTCTGCTAATAAACAAAAAAAAAAGTTTAGTGCACAGAATAAAAAAAATACAGAAACCTCAATCATTCTTTAGGCATTATTGCAAGCATTGCATTGTGTCCGAAAACAGTGAAAACGCCCCGCGCACGTCTCACGTCACAAACTCATCCCATTTTCCCCATTTTATGGTACCTAAACCTTTAGAACTTGTAGAGGTATGAGCGTGATTAACCGCCTGTTCGAGAAACACTACTAAAGCGGAATGGTTTTTGATGCTTCAATATTAGTCGTGTACCCGGATTCTGTATGTTTTTAATTCTGTGGTCTAATGATAGCAGAATTTTGGGAGTAACTTTTCCGTTTAAATGGTACTCGAAGTAATTATATATGACGCGTCCGAATAGAGGATGCAACTAATTTAATTTTGGGGCTTGGGGCTTAGGCTGAAATTAATGAATGAATGAATACACCTGTATTGTACACCAACATAAATATATAGAAAAATTAAAAATAAAAATTTAACAAAAAGCGAACAACTTTACGATTTGGCGGCCTTATAGCAATCACTTCCAAGCAACCAGCTTCCAGGCAATCTGATTATTCGAAAATAAAGTACAGCCTTTGTTTCTTTTAAATGAAATAGCTTCCTAATGTAAAAAATAATATAATAATAATAATATACTTTATTGGGCACGAAGAACCAAGTACAATTATAATGGTATACCAAAAGACACATTAGTTATCAGTTAAATGATCTAAGCAATTGTTACAGCAATCTGTGGTTAGATACAAAATAATCGATTTGTAGGAAGTGAAAAACTTCTGTCCGTATACTAGGATTAAACCTGTGGAAAAAAAAATATTTAAGGGCTGTCAATATTAATCCCTATCCCAATCCCTATCCCTATCCCTACTAATATTATAAATGTAAATGTAAGTTTGTTTGTTACCCTTTCACGCAAAAACTACTTAACTGATCCTCATGAAACTTTGTACACATATTCTTGGAAGTGTTAGAAGTAATATAGGATACTTTTTATCCCGACATTAAGCTCGGTTCCTTTGGGATGAAAGTGTTTGACGATTTTAAACCATAACTCCGACAAATTATAACCGATTTAAATAATTATTTTTGTACTAAAGAGGTTATAATATGTGTTTAATTTTGCCCAAACTTTGTGTACATCTGATCAATGTGGTTGGAGATACAGGACAGAACTCATCAGCGGACAGCAGCCCCTCATTTAAGGCTCAGCGATACTGAATACTTTAAAAACAAAATCAAACGCAGACGAAGTCGCGGGCAACAGCTAGCTACTAATGTCATATAGCACTCGCATATCGGCTATTTGACTACGTTATGTTAAATACACTTGAAAATGTAACAAAAAAAACTGTTAACAGAATTATTTGTTTCATTGCAAACAAGATTACATGGCTTATACGCGTTAATGGTATTAACAAACGCTATCAATTGATACCTACTCTTTCTCTGTAAGTCTCTTGTATTCTAACTAACTATAGGTGTTTACTTGGATTAATGGCTGAAGCGTAAAGAGGCGAGCGAGGGAGAGCCTACCTTTGTAACGGAGAGAGAGAAAAATAGCTTGATTCACTTTAGGAGAGTAAAGAAAAAATTATAAATTACACCTTACAGATTTTCCTGCTTTTCGCGGAGTAAGGGTAAAGGCAAATTACGCTTAATTTTCATAATATTTTATATTGGTTAGTAGAGCTAAGCTGTAGTAAATTATTTTAACCTCTTTTTTATTTACACAATGCGTTCATTACTTTTTAGTGAAAGAATAAAGCGGTCTTGTTTTTAGAATAAAAAAAAAACTAACGTGTTAAAGTAAAACAAATAAAACAAAAAAAGTATTTTCATTCTACTAAAAAATCTTTGTTGTGCTTATTGTGAAATAGAAAATTCATTTTTTTATTTCTCAATAAGCTCCAATTGCTATAGTCCGCAAAAACCAGGCAAATCCGCACTGTGTTATTTCCAATTTCTTTGCACACCATTAACCATACAGATCTTCCAAAATTTACTCTCTCTACGCACGTTTCGCTCTCAAACCGGAACATCCTCAGGAGATGTTGATTTTTAATGCACTGTTGCTAGGTATGTGTGTTTAGAAAGATCTGTGTTTTGAGGTCTGTAAAGATTGAATGCGTTATTAATTGCACCGTGCAGAATTCCCTGGCTTTCGCGGATTATGCAAATTAAACTAAATATCCGTTGAAACACTTTAGTGTTTTTTCTATCTAAAATGATAAAAAAATACGTCTTAGAGATTTATCACGTATTAACTTATTGATGTGTTGTCCTTATTAATTTCATACATCATAAAGAGTAATGGAAAAATTACCCGACAACTTTTGTAATATATTTGCTAATTTTGGAATTTTTACTACAGCGTGTAAGCTTTGTGACGTAAAAATGGCGACGGTGAGAACCGTTTTTTACATAGAAAGTTTTTAATTAACATATTATGAAAAAATGATTATGTAAAAACATTAAGGTGTAAATAAAACAAAGCTGAGAGATTAAATAAATAATTTAACTCCCAGATGAAAATGTGCAGAAAAAATTAAATAAAAAACAAGAAGGTATTACCGTACTTCACCTACGAATTTTCTTGTTAAAAATGGCGCTTTCTTGCCATCATATTGAATTTAAAAAGAAATTTTAACTAGTATCACTCGGGATGATTTACGTATTCAGCCAGACCTTATATACTCACATAAAAATCTGTTTAGGCATTAAGAAGTTGTGCAATGATGTAACTTTTCAACATACTACTACTAATTTGTTTGTGAAGTTTTTACAATTTTGTATTTTGTAGTTGCTATGTGTATGTACAATATGTAATGAAATAAATAAAATAAATAAATACACAGTACCTACATACTGCATCCTAAAGATATACAGACATGAACCATGAAAACACTATATCCGTTCTAGAAAGTCGTGTAATATATGGGAGAATTAGGAGGTTGTCATACTTACTAGTATTTTTGAGAAGGTAACTTTACATTACGCGACAGTTTGTGAAACGATTTGTTAGGCTACATCTTAAGAACATAAAGCTAGATGATCCAACATTAATATAGCTATAAATGTTGGCTTAAGTATAACCAAACCCCTTCAGGCTGGAAAATGGGGGATCATATTTCATTTATTTAAGCTAATAACAACCTCCGGAATCGAAAAAAACTAAATGCAATGTCACCGCGAAAAAAAGTCTATGAGATCTAAATGGGAGTCAATGATAATGGATGTAATTTAAACGGGTGGTGACCACAATATTGGATTAATAAATGGTTAGAAAGTAAAATCTTTCAATGAGGATAGCTGTCGAAAACACATTTGAAATGGATGAGTTTGCAAA